>NW_009721132.1:10060-63725 GCF_000703405.1 Apaloderma vittatum
GAGAGGTGGCGTCCCTGCCCATGACAGGCAGGTTGGACTAGATGATCCCTAAGGCCTAGGCTATTCTGTGATTCTATGATTTAGCCATCTAAATGAGCTGTAAGGGCATGTTCAACTCCAGGTTCAATGAAGAAGACAATCTGGAGTTATGATCTCATTCAGTTTCTCAGATTCTAAGAGTTTCCTAAACAGCCCAAATGTACAACAAACAGGTAAATTGTTGATGGCATGTCCACAGAATGAATTAGTGTCAGAGTAAAGGCTTTTAGCAGTGTAGATGGAATCAGAGACCAGTATTTTCTTAATGTCTGAAATGTGTAAGTGTCGATGTGTGCAAAAAGAAAAGTCCTCTTTGGCCTTAATCTACAAGTGTTAAAGGTTTCACATCTTTGTTTATGCAAAGCCAGTTTTAGATGAAATTGACCGTAAACTGCTTATTGCAGTTGCCAAAAAAAGGTCTGACAAACACTTCCACTGAGAACAGAGAGCACGTTTTTTTTCTGCTACAAATATGGGATTTGCAAATTGAACACAAACCTGGTAAGACTTGTGGCTGTAGCTCACTCTCTAGAGCATTTTGGCCATACGAAGCAGCTGAACGAAGTCCAGAACTAAATTAAATACATGTCAGTCTCAGGAAAAGAAAACAGTACAAATCAACCACCATCTGTCCAATCCCAAATAAAACACAAATGGCAATTGTCAAAGCTATGGCTAAGAACACAGAGAGTAATGATGGCTAAGATCACAGTCCTCTTACCAATTTGAAGGACAGTAGCTGGCAGTAAATGACATTTTAGGGGCACAAGATGAAATTCCTGAAGGGATAATGTTCAAAGAACTAAGAAACATAAGTTTCTTCCTCTCTGAGGTAGACTAAAATTTCCTTTGATCTATGTCTAACAATGGTCACTAGCGCATGTTTAGCGAAGAGTTGGCACACTCTACCTTGACGTAGTCAAACCTACAATACTTTAGTGACCTGTGGAGCCAGAGGTTGTAGCTAGGCCCCCATGTTTGATTCCAGGCAATAATTCTGCTAATCATTAAATTAAGCGTTTCATTTTCATGTTGTTCATACTCTTCTATTTACATATTAAGATCTGCTTCTTTGTTGTTGTTTTTTTAAAGTTGATAATTTCAAGCCTGATAACCTCATTTGTTAGCCCCTACCTCTTGGTTTATAAAGTTCAGTGAATAAACATTCCTTATGCATCACCATATCAGCTTTCAATGCACCACATTGTAACATATCCCCCTCCTAGTCATATCCCTCTTTTCCATGATGAAGTGTAAAAATCTATTCAATTCATCTCACCTCTGCTGCTCTTATCTGCTCTGTTGAGACTCCACCTGGAGGACTGTGTCCAGCTCTGGAGCACCCAACACAAGAAGGACATGGACCTGTTGGAGGGTCCAGAGAAGGGACACAAAAATGACCAGTGGTAAACCAGACTCTAAACATTCATACAAGCTAATGAACTGATTTACCAAGCTAACTGCATATCAGGGCCTCAGAAACTGATGTGTGCTAACAGTTGGCAGGTAAGTGATTTCCTAATCTGATTTAATGTCTTTCTCTGAGCATTCATGTCCCCATGATACCAAATTACCTCTGGGACTGCTTATCAATATACAACTGCTAATCAAAGCAATTGTTCAACATTTGAGATATGTGTAGCTAACACAGAAACGTTTTGAACATTTAGGGCTAAATAACCTTTCGATAAAGTAGAAACAGTGACCTTTAAGTACAACCTTTTATTAAAGATGTACACTAAAATCATTTAAGCAGTTTCGACAACATAACATGCTTACAATATTCTTTCTCTAATCTACTCATAAAATATTCAATATTGAAAGAATATTTTGTTATGACTGCATTTTAATCAAACTAATCATGAAAATTTATTTTACGTGTTTCAATGCCATTTGAAAGTGAAACATCTGTTGGACTCTAAATTGTCTTTAAGTAGTTTAACATTCTTTTTATTATCACCACTGTAAATATTAAATTATAGCAAAATACAACAGTTTACTATTCTCTAATTGTTTACCTTATTTCCCAAAATATGTATAGGAAAAAAAATATATTTGCTACATAATCTCTACACTCTGGGAAGACAAAGAGAGTACTGGTTGCATATATTTTAGGTAAACACTACTTGAAATATGAGAGGTTGATTGTTTTTGAGAGAAAAGGGTTATAGTTGATTTTGAGGCTAGATTCCCAATTCAGATCTTCTCTTTTTCAACTTTATTGACTGCTGGAGTGCCACAGACACCTGCTCAGAAACCAAAAGCACATTGTGCTATAAAGCATAAGAGAAAATGAAAGCCTTTTCTCCGGAAGCACAGGCCATACACTGAGCTTTTCTGTGATAAGAAAATTTCACGTCTGCTGACCCTTACAGGAGAACAAGTCTGGGGTAGGTCAATAACAGAAGAAACCACCACCACTTACTGATTTCATTCAGATGAAATCTACTTTAAAATATTGCTTATAATACACTTTCCATTAAGAAAATTAAAAATTAATGAAAGTTAAGAGAAAAAAAGTAAACTATAAGAGACCATCATGGTAAGGAAGGAACGATAGTTAAAGGCAGTTAAAGCCACATGGAAAATTTGAAGATTTTTATTTGCATTGAAACAGAAGAAACTAGTTACACTAGTCTCTCATCATGGAGGTGTGTAACAAAGACAGTAAGCACTCTGGTACATTATATTTTACTTTTAATCTCTTTGTAGAAAAAATTATTTATATTATCTCAAGTTTGACATTGTGTCAACATTTACTTGGCTAAAATGAAGCTGTGAGTTTACAGTGCATGTAGATGAGCCATTCTAATCTTGACAGTAAAGTATTTGCTTTGCTTTTTTTTGTAAGCATATATTAGAAGTGTCAATAACAAAACACAAAAAAACCCCAAACAATAAAATACCAGAAGAAATAAAAAGCCTTCCCACGTAATATTTGCTAACGGCAAAACAATATAAATGGAAAAGTAAGATCCTAAATTGTACTTTTGGGCAAAATTATGACAGAAAAAGACCTGCCCTTTGTGTACTGTTAATCAGCCCCTTAGACCACTGTAATGTGAATTCAGAGCATTACATTTCCTTTAGGGGTTCTGAGTTCACAGCCCCTCACAGCCACAGCGTCAAATACTCTCCCAAAGTCTCCCAGGAATGACACACTTGCATCCAGTTAACTTCACATTTCAGCTCAGAATGAGAGCTAAAATACCACCTCGGGCTCCTCCTGCACTTTGAGGACACTGATATATTTCCCACCTTCCAGGACAATAAGCAACTAGTACCAAACCAAACAAAGGGACTTCGGTGGCCACAGCAGCGTAGCCACAGCATGTGGTTGAGATTCTAATCCTATACAAGTATAAAGGACAAGACTTTGGAGAAAATGTTCATCAGTGAAAAACTGAGATATGGAAGGCAACTGATTTATTTCTCATTACGTGTTAATTTTTTAATTTGCACAGGATGAGTTTTGTTTTCTTAATAAAGCCTTGCTGAATCTAATAGGATTTGCACAGGTGTAAATGAGGGCAAGATGTGCCCAATTATTTTAGGTTTTGAAATTAAAACAGGAATTAGTACTAAATTACTGTGACCCTTCATTTTGCACAATTCCAGCTTATTATCTATTTTGTTTATAAGAGTTTTTGTACTTTCATTGTAAGCACTCACTATTGATTGCAGGCAGAAAACTAGAAAAGCATCATTTTCATTGCAGAGGGAGACTTTGCACTGTTTCAATGTTTGTAGGAATTGATAAAGACAAGGAGAGTGAGAGAGATGTACATTCTAATTAACATTTCTTGCCTTTCACTTACTTTTTTGTTTTCAGGATGATAATAAAGTCTCAGTAGATGCAGGTCAGCTGTGATCAGAAGCCTTTGTTCATTCCACACTCCTGGCCTTAGGTAGAATCTCAGATTTCATGGGATTGACACTGACTAATGGAAGGGAAAAGTTAAAAAAAAAAAAAAGAAATATGGAATAACTGGTAAAGGAGTCAGCAGTGTTTAAAGAACTGGTGTATTGTAACCAGGTTCTGAAGATTTACCAAGGTCCTTAGGTCTGACTAGCATTTTTGGCAAAGATGATTATTTATGGTAATAATCTTTTATAGTTTCTTAGATGCACAAATTGGCCTAAAATATTCAAAAAGGCAAACAGTTCCATCATAGAAGAACTAATAAGGAAATGCAATATTGATATGAACTCTATTTCTAGATACTCCTTAAAGAACATGGCAAAAGCTTAACCACAAAATATTATGCTGTTGATTATTTACCTTGTGGACTTTGGAAAGCAGAGCATCGTAACTTTTCTCCTTTCTTCTGTCGCTGAAGAAATTGCATGGCTGGACATGATAATTCCTTCTCTTGTGCTTTGTAGTGTTTCATCTGGTTCTTTAAAAGTACTTTCCTGTAATTGTATCTAGAGGGAGGATTAAAAAAATTATTAGGCATTTAAGTTGTCAGGGTAAGGTCAACAATACCTCAGAACTCCAATGGAGATAGAAGAAATTTTGTCAGAAGTCAAGAAAAACTACACAGAGGCTGTGAGGTCCCATTTGCCATGATCACTTCCCCACCACCCTCAGAATGACAGCTCTACAGTACTAACAGAATTTGTACACTTCCAGGCTACACTTGTGTCCTTATGTCCCTAAGTATGTCTCCCTGTCACATCCGAATGGGATGGGGAACGGGTGGCTGCAGAGAGTCCATAACAGCTCTTCTCTGCTGCTGCTTCCTCCCACTTTTCCCTGCTCCAGTCAGGGCCTTCAGTCCTTCAGGATACGCTTGCTCCAGCATGGGTTCTCTGCGGGCTTCGTCTTCCCTCAGGGCACATCCACCTGCCCCACCAGGGTCTATCCCAGGGCCACAGGAGCATTTTGGTGGTCTCCTGGAGCCCTCCCCACCTCTGCTCTCCTCTCAGGGCTCACGGGGCTGTTTGTCACGAAGTTTCTCTCCAGCCTGGCTGCTGGGCAGCATTTTGCACTTTCTCCCCTATGGCTGAGAGGCTCAGTTTTGCCACGTGGTAGGACCCTGCAAAACTCCCAAACTGCTGCCACTTGTACCAGGGCATCTGCACCCAGTACACACATCCAAAACTAGTCCTTTATATCATCAGCAAGAGAGTTATCACCTGGTGAAACAGTTTACCTACAGGTAAAATAGTAAATCCTCATACACCGGTCCTTTTGATCAACTTGGGTGAATAGCTATGGATAAACTTTGGTCCCATTATTTACAAGCTTGATGCCAAGTGAAAAATCTTCTTTATACATAACATCTAGTTGTACTAGAGCTTCTAGCTTTAAAATTTTATGATCTCATCATCTTTCAGATGAGAAACACAGTGCTTGGGCAAGGAGGCTAGAAGGAGGTAGCTGCTTTCCTCACAAGGCTTCATCGCTGCCCTCCAGTTGTGCTTGTCAAAAGTCAACGGCAGCAAAACATTCAGACCAGTTAACGGTTGGATGGAAACTGCGTAGCAGGCTCAGGAACACTGACAGATAATCCTATCAGTCTCCAGAGCTGACTGTATCAGCATGTTAATAAATAAAGTGGCTTCATTGGCTCAGTGGACAAGTAATGAGTGAATAGGATGAATATCCAAAGTAGTTATTCCCATATGCAGTATTGGTGTATATCTGCCTCCTCTTCCAGGAATGAAAGTAGTGTGATAGTTTTGGTAAGTGGAAGCACAATTGCGGTGGATAGCTCGTAATAGAGCATCATCACCAAATCTGTTTGCATTTTAAATACCTTCTAAACAAGTTGTTATGAAAGACAAACATGGTCTTGTTTTAACAGTAAAGCAGACTCTATGTGAAAGGAGGCGATAGCGAAGTTTTTGCCAATAATGCAACACATCAGTGAATACTATTTATCAAAATATCTCAGACTTTTAAAATTTTAACTGGTAATTATTACAAGAAATTAGACCTGTTTCTCATACTATTTTGCTGTTAATTTGTTATTTTGTCCCAGAGCAGCTGCAAATGTCATGTTGTATATGAATAAAATGTTTTCTCTCCTTCAGATCAAATCTCTAGATTTTCACTTGGCTACTCCTAAGGGAGTATACTTAGAAAAAAACTTAGAAGCATGTTTTCAATCTACTAAAAAAATTCTAGTCGGGACTAATTAGAATTCAGATATCATGCTTAAAAATAATAATTTCATGAAGATGGTCATCTAGAAAAGAAAATCTGTGGTTGAAATTCCTGCTCCAAAGAACAGTACATTAGTCGATGACTATGCCTCATAATAGGTAAGATAAGGATAGAAGTGGAATGGGGTTTCGCCTCCTTTCCTTCAAGATTTTTCCTGGAATCAGAACCCTGCAGTTTTAACTGTGAATCAAGTCAAAGTAGGTTTGTGTCTAACAGATCAAGCGTCTACTTGGCTAAAAAGCTTAAATATTCTCCAGTTCAAAGAACCAGTGAGGTCTCACTATGGGATCCAAGATCACTTGGTTTTCCTATCCACATATCCTTAAAGATGGCTGCCAGGAGCACTGCAGTATTAACAAAAGTTGCATAAGATCTTATACATAAGATATACTTTCATGAGATAGATGTGGATAAAATAACTGTTTTGAAAGACTGAAGACTTCCTCAGATTTGTACGATTCTAAAATCTATGAAATCTCCTAACCTCCAAGGAAATAAAAACATTTGTTCTAATCTTGTTTATTTCTATTGTAAGGGGAGAATTTCAGAAGACTTAGCTTTAGCTGAACACATGGTCCAGTTATACAGATTATACCACAATGAAGCAGAAATAGAAATGCTTGTGTGACACTTTTAAGAACAAACTGGCTTGAAAATTTTGAGTGCAGCATTTCTATTGATTGAATGACACAATGAATTCTAGCATCCCCCTGCATTGCCAGTGGATAATTATGATTATTATGAGGAGCATGCTTTGACTGAAAAGTTAAGCAAGTCTTAATTTTCTATAGCTCTGAAAGACTACTGCCCTCAAGAGGCCACATGTGGTAACCCAAAGCAATTTCCTATTACAATTTTAATTTGCCTTTAAAAAAAATTAATTAAAATTAATATGAATTATACCTTTCACCCTTCAATATAATTAAGAGGACATAGCAGCCCTAGAATTAAGAAGTACTTCAAGTAGAATATGAGATTCATACAGCCAGGCGCATCTATTTCAAAGTCACTGGACCAAAAACTTAAACAGACAGATGCAAAGAAAATCCACTCTGCCAAACTTGTAGGCTATACTCTGCAGATCATTATCCACTATAGCAAGAACATAGAATAGTGACTTGCAAGAGTTGAAATCACATCCATATATTATATCCAACTTATAGACTATGATAATTCCATTACTTCCAGAAAAGAGTAAAAACATGTGAATTTCATGAAGTCAGGTTTTATCAAATGATTTTCACTGAATGAGCAGAACTGTTACATGTTTTAATTTGCATGTTCAAAAAGTGTGTCCCTACAGACAGTTTAACATACACTGTGTTCCAGATAAAGCTTTATTCATTTTCTCACAGGCTGTTCTAGAAAGTTTATTGTTGTAGTAACCAAGCATTTTGTAAACCTTAATTTATCTTCACCATATTCCTTCGATACTGCTGTCAAAAGTGCACACCTATGTTACTAATAAGAAACACTAATAGGCTGCTTTCTCCAAGTACTCTTACACAGAGGAGGGTTTTTTTGACAGAATACCCTCAAATTCAAAAAAAAAAAAACCAAAACAAATGTCAAAGGCTAGAGAACCATACCCTGCATTCCCTAGTCTGTTTATGCATACCTCAGACTGCAGACACGTATCTGTGTCACTTGAGTAAATGGAGGAACCCTTTGAGAAGGTTGAATTTCACAGCTGAAGCAACCTCTAGAAGAATAGATATGGGTTTGTCATCTTTCCTCTCTTATTCCACATGGGAGCCATTTTGTCAAGTATGCAACTGTGGAAACTGTGGGTTCTTCCTAGTTTTTATAGTGTGACAGTCTCTAGCGTTTTCCTTCCCATCTCTCTTCACGTTTCATTTCTCAGTCCTTTATACGTAGTCTTTGCCCTGAGTCAGCCCCATATCCTTCCCAAAGCTGTGGAGCCCAACATCTCCCTCATCCTGTTTTTTCTACCTGTATGAATTCCAGTCAGCTTCTTTCTTCCACTCTGTATTCCCTGCACACCAAAATTGTCCCATTGAATTTGATTGCCATTTGTCCATTTACCTTCCTTGCCAGTCCTCAGATCCTTGCTGAAGACAATAGGGTATCCAAATGATAAACACTGTTGGCTCCATCAAGGATAGGCTGCAATTTAAAGAAAGTCCAGGCACTACCTTTTAATCTAGGAGTCTTTTGGCACATTGGTTGCTCATGTGAACTCCCTGAAGCTCCCAAGTCCATGAAATTTCCTGCCATCTGCTTTAACCGTCACGCAGTCTTCCTTCTTAAGGTTCTCCCTTGCACATTACAAAAGTCCCTTCCCCTTCTGCAAATATAAGCTTTCTGGTTTAACCTTTTCTACATATGTGAGAGAAAAGATTTTTATAGGGATAAAGAGAGGTAATCCATGCAGTTTCTGTACACACAGTTAGTTTCTTCCTAAAGATAAAGCTAGACATTACAGAAGGTTGGATAAACTCACTCGTTGCTAAAAATTAGCTCCCCTTCTGTCAGACATTCATGGGTGGAGGTGTGAGACTCAGGTTCATTTAAGAGATTCATTTTGTACATAGAAATCTCGCTTCAGTTCCCTCAGCAAAATGAAATGTTCCTCAAGGCAGATCCAGGTAATCTGGGTTGATCCAAGACCTCTCCTCTGTAGCATTTTCCCACTGTCTTCCAGTTCGGCACTTTGTTCTGGAGCCCTTTGACAAAATTTCCTTCTCTGACTTAGTACCTTGTATTTCTACCCACACATTTTAACCACCATTCCAGCCCAGACTCCAAGGTCTTATCTCTGCTTTTTCTGGTGACTGTCCACATTCCTTTCCTCTCCCTTTCATCCGACAGGTAGGACAAACAACTTTCTCGCTTCCTGTAGTCTCCTTCCAAGATTTATTGTTTGTCAAAGTGTCTTCATTAAAACCAAGCATGATAATAATGTTGCATAGTCTGAAATTAAGTATTGAAAGGCCAGAAACATATACTAGCAGAAGCTTTTTTTAACTGTCACCACTATGGAAAACTTTCAGTAAAAGCAAACTGTACAAATGTAAGTTATGTAGAAAACCTTACCAAATCACCATGCTGATTTACTCTAGGTCTTCCACCTGCAGGAGGAATTTCGCTCCACTTTGAAATCTTGGCCTGAGACCTCACAGGATGAGAACAGAATATCCCTAGTAAGCAGTAGGGGAGGGAGCATGCTCAGTGGAGGGAAAATATCAAAAAAAATACCTTTCAGAGCTTACTAAATAAAAAGTTTATTTCAGAAAACTGTAACTCGGCAGCACCTAAGCAAACTATGACAGAAACAAATGAACACCTTGATACGTGTGCATCTGAAAAGCACATATGTATTAAAGCTTTTCAGCAGAGTAGCTGTGACAACAAACTCGTCATGGGTACAATGAGTTATTCTAATATTACTGTCAAAAATAAACCAAAAACCTGACAATGGAATTGTTCAGACAGCATGAAAGGAACCAACCTAATAGTTACAGTTCATTAAAATCATACTGTTAAAAGTTTGGGTTTTTTCATGGACAACTGCAGACTTTACCACCTGTGCCGTCTACAATAACCTTGTTTTAGACATAGATCTGTGAATTCACATGCATGCCCCAGATCTGTTATAGCTTGCTAGACCCTGAAATACATAAACTTGTTGACTGAAACATGTCCACATCAATTGGCAACAATTGAAGCATTCAGTTAATAAGCAGTATGAATCATACCAATGATTTATGCAATTCTCTTCAGCCCCCAGGAAGCATTCTTATGAAAGCTGAGTGATGTTGAAATGTACTGAGTCCTCGGCAAGGAATCTGAGCCTCTTTACACTGGGTACCCTGAAAAGCAATTGTGACAAAAACACAGTCTGAATAAAAAGAAGCTCCTATTTGCTAAAAACAGACAGTTTATGCCCTGAAACAACCTCTAATATTAATATTTCCCCTCCCTCTTGCATTTGCTACAATGTTTACTATTTTACACTTTAATTTATGTAGCAGTTTGATCCTGGCCAGTGGCCAGGTGCCCACACAGCCCCTCTATCACCCTCCCTTCTCTGTTAGGCAAGGGGAGAAAATATATCGAAGGGCCCGCGGTTTGAGATAATGACAGGGAAATGACCTACATCTACTGTCCCAGGCAAAACAGACTCGATTTTGGGGAAATCAGTTAAATTTATTAAGGAGCAAATCAGAGAATAATAGTGAGAGATAAAAAACAGATCTTAAAAAAAAAAAAACCACCTTTCGCCCATCCCTCCCTTCCTCCTGGGCAAGACATCAATCCCAGTTTATCCACCCACTCCCCCCCGAGCAGTGCAGGGGGAAAGGGAATGGAAGTTACGGTTAGTTCATCCGATGTTGACTCCACCGCTTCTTCTTCCTTTGGGGGAGGACTCCTCATTCTTTCCCTGGGCCATTGTGGGGTCCCTCTCATGGGACCTTTCTCCAATGTGAGTCCTCTCACCAGGGGCTATTTGTCATAAACTGCCCCAAAGTGAGTCCTCTCACAAGAGGCAACCTACCCCTCGTGAGTCTGAGGTGCAGTCCTTCAGGGAAACTGCTCCGGCGTGAGTCCCCGGCAGCATCACAAAAGTCCCACCAGCCAACCTCCTCCTGTGTGAGCATTCCTCTCTTTCCACGGGCTACAGGCTCTGGCAGCAGCCTGCTCCAGTACAGGCTTCCCATAGGGTCACAGCTCCCTTTAGGCATCCATCTGCTCTGGCGTGGGGCCTTCCACAGGCTACAGGTGGACAGCTACACCCTGTCACACTCATGGGCTGCAGGGGGACACCATGGTCTTCACCACAGCCTGGGGGACTCTCTGCTCCACCACCTGGAGCACACTCTCCACTCCCCTTGTTCACTAACCTTGGTTTCTTCACATACGCTCACTCCTCTGTCTCTCTGCCAGTTGTGTCGTGCAGTTCATTTTTTTTTCCCCATTTTTTAAATATGTTTTCACAGCAGCATTCCTATCCTATCATTTTACTTATAGGCTCAGCCTCGGCCAGCGACAGGTCCCTCTTTGGAGCTGGCTGGCATTGGCTCTATCAGAATTACAAGAAGCTTCTAGCAGCTTCTTGCAGATGCCACCCCTACAGCCCCTGTGCCAATGAAATCCATCCAGGCAAACCCAATAGAATTTACCAGGTAAGTTGCTAATTAGAAGCTGCTCTTCAATCAACAGATAAGAGGCTGAAACAGCTTTTATAGACTGTTACATAGACTTAGGTGGTTCACAGATAAAGGTATACGCTCATTTTCAACTGCTTCCTTTTCATTTTCAGGACTATGGTAATTCCATTCACAGAGAAAGAGTATGAGACACGTACAGAACATTACTCACTATTTTGTTCCTCTTATGGGTCACCTCTGGTATCAAGGATACTGAGAAGGACAAGGTAGTCTTCATATGGCACTATTGTTTCATGGGCCATGGCACTATAAAAGCAGTAGTGTCTTCTAATTGATCATTGGTAGTACATCTTTCCAACTGCCGTGTTGAAAACAGGATTGATGACAGCAGGGATGATTTAAGTCAGTTCTTACCGTAACGGAGAAAAGGTCATCAAAAATTATGTGAGGTGTAGAAGGCTGAACTCAGACAGTTTTGTTTTCTTGCTATTTTCTTTTACAGCTGTAGCTCAGATTTCTAGTTTAGGTTGCTCATTATGTATTTCTTTGTTGTTAATACTTTTAAGAACAAAAAATACTGACTTGGTTATTATTTTTTTTCATGTTAAGAGAAGTATATCCTTTTTCAAAACAAATATCTTGACAGACTGTCTTTTCCCAAATTGTATTTTGTGGAGCTGCAATGATTCCAGAGGTGAAATTAAGACACAAACAAGGTCAATGTTATGTTTTACTTTGAGTACTTATTCTCCAAACATGCAGCGAAAGAGAGGGAGAAGAAGAGAAAGATGGAAAAAGAGGAAGTGAGCAAGTATCACCAAGGAGTCCAGTGGCGTCCTGCAGGCCTGACATCAACAGTGGGAAAAATTTCCAACCATGTCCTGGTCATAGTTCTTTTATTTCCATTGTCCCTGCCTTACTCCACATTTTCCTGGGACTAATTTGCATTTTCTTGGAATTTCTTTGCATAAACTCCTCCTCACAGTGACCTCTACTGCACGCATGGTCCTCTTTTTCAGGGGTCTCGAGGGGTTACTCTTGCCAAACCTTCCCCATCAAGTCGTTTTCCATGATGTGACCCACCAACAACTATGCTGTGTGTGTATGCGTTTTAGTTGGTTCTATAACTTCGGGAGTCCAGCATTCATTCAGTTGGAGGTTCCAAATTCTCATGGAAATGTTTCAAAAGTCCTATCGTCTGAGCGACCTTTATGGCCTCGTGCAGGTGTTAGTTGCTACAAATTCTGCAGAAGCTCCATTAGACACTAGAGCAGCAATCTGTGGTGGGGAGCCTTGCAGTTTGAAATTATGCATCTTTGCAAGGTTGAGACAGTCTTTTCTTTGAGAGACTCTCATCCCACCTCTATAGAAGAAGTTGTTCCTTCTGTGACACAGATTTAATCTTTTTGTTTATCACTATGCATCTGAAATGGAAATAAGTGTTTAATTGCGCTCTGAAATTGGAGGTATGGCTCATTCACACAAGCAGCACTGAGGCAGGAGAAATCCCCTTGCTGGATGTTTTCTGGCAACAGGGTGCTCTGCTCAATAACTCCTTCTGGTACTTTTATAAGCATTTTTTGAGATCTCAGCTGTCATTTTTCCCTCTTTGGTTGTTTGGTTTTTTTTCCTTAGGACCACCTATCCTTGAGTTGTTTGGGGTTTTTTTGTCTAACCCTTTCTTATCCCAGAAGACCTTTTATTTAATGAAGAGTGGACAAACACATGGCCACATAGTAAAATGAGAAAAGATCCAAGTCTGAAGGATTTGAACATTCAGAAAGAGTTTAAAAATTCATATTTTTGGAAAGGCATAGAGATTTTAGTATTCCACCAGTTGTTTTCCTTGGTCTTGGTTCTCATGTACTGGTTAATACCTACACATTTTATGGAGTGTTTCAGATGCAATTTAAAGGTGAAAATCTTCCCTGTCCAGATCTACCTAATCATTTTTGTTAAAAAATAAAATAAATAGTACACAAGGGTTTATTCTTCTTCTCCTTCTTGCACGCTGTCTTACACTTAGGTCTAAGAAAAAGCTGACATTCAAAACATAGAAAGGAATGATAAAGAAGAACTGAAATGCATATTGTTATTTTAATTCCATCGAACTAAATCAAAGAATATCTATATTTTTAACCTTTCTGTCTTTTATTCATAGAATATCAGTTGTCATAGAATGGTTTGGGTTGGGAGGGACCTTAAAGATCATCTAGTCCCACCTCGCCTGCCACAGGCATGAAAATCTCCCACTAGATCAGGTGGCTCAAAGCCCCATGCAGCCTGGTCTTGAACACTTCCACACAGAGAGCTTCCACAGCTTCTCTGGCCATCCTGTTCCAGTGTTTCACCACCCTCACAGGAAAGAGTTTCTTTCTTACATCTAGCATAAATCTACCCCCTTCCAGTTTAAAACAATTACCTCTTGTCCTATCACTACACTTACTTATAAAGAGTCCCTCCCTTTCTTTCTCATACATCTCCAAGTACTGAAAGGCCACTATAATGTCTCCCCAGAGACTTCTCTTCTCCAGGCTGAACAAGTCCAGCTCTCATAGCCTCACAGGAGAGATGCTCCAGCCCCCTGATGGTCTTCATGGCCTCCTCTGGACCTGCTCTAGTAGGTCCATATCCTTTTTCTGTAGGGGGCCCCAGCGCTGAACACAGTACTCCAGGTGGGGTCTCATGACAGCAGAGTGTGGGGTGAGAATCACTTCCCTCGACCTGCTGGCCATCTTTCTTTTGATGCAGCCCAGGATGCAATTGGCCTTCTAGGCTGAAAGTGCACATTGACGGCTCATGTTGAGCTTCTTGTCAACCAGTGCCCCTCTCCTCAGGGTTGCTCTCAATCCGTTCACTGCCTGACCATATCCGTGCTTACCCTGACCCGGGTGCAGGATCTTGTAACTTGGCTTTATTGAGGTTTATACAGACCCGCCTCTCAAGCCTGTCAAGGTCCCTCTGGATGCTATCCCTTACCTCCAGCATGTCCACTGCACCACACAGCTCTGTTGTCAGCAAACTTGCTGAGGGTGTATTCAGTCCCACAGAAGAAATATATTTAAATTCTTCAATGACTTTATCAACTTAAAGTGGTTCAGTTGAACCTCCCTGATGTAATGAAAGAAATTATTTTCTTCTAAGAAGTTACTCTGAAATGACCTAATGCTATAGTTAAACATAAAGAAAGTCAAATACAAAATCCTGCTGCAGTTCTAGTAATTCAGTTATGAAAGGAATGACAGGTGTATTAAAATCTACTTTAAAAATTCTTTGTCATTATTTCACTTTCTTATAATTTAGGTATCCTGGCTGAGCGAAAATAACTCATCTTCACTATAAGAGGCTAAGATTCAACTTTGGCTTGTTTCAGGGTTTTTGCTGAACCCCAAAATTGGAGCTCCTATCCCTAAGAGAAATAACTGATGTTTTGAAAGTTTTGATCATAGAAAGGAGACAGCGCCTCACTTTTAGACTGTTCAAGATATTGTCACTTTGTAGGCGCAATAGGAAATCTACTATTTATTTTAAAAAGGCTGGAAATGCAGAAGTAAGAGGGAGAAAGCCACATGTAGTAGCCAAGACCAATGGCACATGTTTACAGTATCACAGAGACAGAAAGCTGAATATGGGAAAAGAGATATGGCAACATGGCTCTGCCATTTGAAAAAAAGGAACAATACAATTAGCTGGTAGGTGCGGTAGGGCTGGTTTCTGCTATAAGTAAAATCACCAGAGGAGAAACAAGTAATTTCAAACAGGAGCATAGATATAAGTTATATAGTTTCACCAACTTGTTAAAAAGTGTACATCTGGACACACCTTATTTTCCTTCTTAAAAGGAGATGTTGCAGAACTCTGTGGAGACCTTCATCTCTGACATAAAAGACCACAGCATTTTGCCTATAAGAAAGGGGAGCTGTTAAATATTAGTTGCCTTGGCCTCCAGGGAGCAGATTATTATCTTGAACATTAGATAATAGGGCATAAGTCCTCAACTTAAATGTATAGGTATAAACACCTCTATGGTGTCTTCTCTCAGTCCATAAATATAGCATCAATCAGCTTGAATCTCAGTCGGTAGCCTTCATCCAAGCTCTCACCTCTGTTATGCATTAGGCAAATCACTAAGCTGCATAACACAGCAATCTCTCTTCATTACCCATATAAGCACCATATAAGCCTTGGCCAGGACATGTGATAGGATATCCATCAGGATCCCAAGGGCCAGCTTGGGAGAAAAGAGTAGTCACTGAGGATGACCCTGGATCAGTGTATTATTAATTATCCCATGCAATCGAACAAGAAAATATGGTCTGATTATCGAGAGAAAGATGACAGATTTTGCTGAAACATGGTAATGAAATAACGTACAACAAAAAAGTCTTTAGCAGCCTTATCTTTTAGCCTTTTCAGCACTGAATGTAGAAATATTCTCTTCTCTAGTGTGTTGATGTAGAAGCAAGAACTATCCCATTGCTCCAGAAACATCAGCCCCAGCAAATCTAGGTCTCTCCTCTGAAAGGCATGTCTGGATTTACCAGAAAACAACTGCACTGCCCATTTGACTTCCCTCTCTTGTTGTAGCCCTTCCAGCAGCTGTGAAACGTTACATTTTAAACAGTAACATTTTAAAGCTACTTTGCACAGATCTAAATGACTACCCCATGTGCAAATCCACGATCCACTTTGCACGTCAAAGGTAATGTTGTCTGGGGTAGAAGAGAAACAATTCTATTTCCATGTAATTCAAGGTGAAAGAAAAAAGCAGCCCCTAAAAAATCTCTTCTTCTGAGATGTGCTTTTATTTTTAAGTAAATAATCTGCATTTTGAAAATTTAAAAAAAGCCCTTTAGGTTATTAAAAGTTGATTGAACAATTCTTTAGCCCCAAATGCAAGTTTAAGATGTTCATATTTGACAGCATTATAAAGAATGCATCCTGTATGCTTCTCCATAATTCCGCTCATCTTTGGCACTACACATTGGCTCTTCAGTAACTAGCCAAAGGGGCAAGGCTGGGGAAGAAAGCTTCATTAGCTGCTTTGCCTCTATGACAGTTAATTAATTATCCTGAAAAGTTGTATGTGGGAGGACAGAACAGGACAATCAAAACACTAACATTACTATGCTTCATTGGTGTTGCTTTGTTTCTCAGACCAGGATATTACTTCTGAGACAGTCAAGGGCATATCAGGATGGAGTCACTGAACATATACATAACCAGAGTCTGATCAATCTCATAAGGATAAGTACATAAGAATTGTCAAAACTTCTCTCGAGACCCTGAGATACAGTATACTACTTACTTACTTCTCTTAGCAGAGAAAATTCACAGCAGAGGATCAGATACAGAACATCTGATGTGAATTAAACCAAAAACATCTATGCAATGAGACAAGCTCTCCAAGAAGTGACACAATTAATTGCAATCGAAATGAATGCCACAGGGCAGATCCTCACATTCTAACAACACTGAGTAGAAGGTCTATGCTGAATTTATGGCTGACTCATGGTCAAAGGGATAGACACCACGTGTCACTAGAGACAGTGTAACTTGTAGGAAGTACAGGTGAAATTTGCCACACACGTCTCAACAGCAAAATTAGTTGTGTCTTTTACACTGTGTTACAGGCTGCCTATAGTCTTGTTATAATTACCTGTACAGCTTTTTACTTAAACTTCTTGTCACTTGTAAAAGATGACATTCATATAGCAGGAGTAATCCTTCTTCAAGAAATATAAGAAAGCAACCAGAAGCGTGAATTTAAATGCACACCCAATATAGGGAGGAGGAAAAAACCCCCACCTTACTTGCCTCATGACTATTCATGATTTATGCACCACAAGTGATTACTGGAACATTTCACCGTATTGAATACATTAAACAAGGAACAGGTTTCCTTGCTATTTATTATTGATGTGTTATCCTGACTACATATCTTGGCTAGCGAGTCCTTAGTTTCCCTCTGCAGTAAAAGCTTTTCTCGAAAAGCTAAATTTCTCATTGTGCGTGACAAGAGAGCGCAAAATAAAATTAGATTTTTGTCATTACAAATCACAAAATTATCAGGCTTTGCTGTCTTCTCTAAAGTTTCTTAACACCAAGGCCACTGCTGTCACCACTAGTCAATGAGACACACTTCTACATTTCACTAAAGACTCTGCTCTCCCAGTGCAGGTTTAAAAGTGAAAATCTTCAAGAGCATAATAGGTTTACCTTGATACATAGTGTCACCACTAACAACAACGTACCATCTTTGCCTGCCCGGGAACCAGATATGAGTTATTCCTACTGTCCTGAAACGTTTCAGAGTGAACAGCCTCATCTCCTAAGAGAGCACCGATCCACACACGGCAGGTATTCTTACCCAGCACCACACATGGTGTGAGCTCTCTTACTCACAAAATATTGCAAGAGGACCAGGAACAGAGCCTAAGTCCCTTGACTCCCAATTTAGTGCCATACCTACAGATATTCTTCTTCCTCTGTAAAAAAGAAGTAAACATTGCTCATTTCAGACATGCTTGGTGTTAAATTTGTGATGTGGATTAAAAGGAACGAGCATCCCTCACTCCATGCATAATAGTCCAATATCAGAGACAGTAAATAACCTATAGTAGCGTGCATGCTAACAAGTACCCAGTCATGCTATCGAATGGTTCAGGAAGAATCATGAAAACCATTTAAGGTTCTTTTTTCTACAACTTCTCAGCATGCAATTATAGCCAAGCTTTCCTTGCCTTCCCCCCACCCCTCAATAGGCTTAGAAAAATGCAAGTCGTCTTTTTAATTCTTCATGAGATGTCATTAAATTTTCCTTTTACGCTTAGAGTTCATTCTTGTAATCAGCTGCTTGGTCCCTTTTAGACATATGTAAGAAGTTGTATAGTTTCCTTTTTTAACTCATTTTCTTTAATAGAAAATGGAACTTCAAAGTGAAACAATTAGAGATTTTAAATTTTTTTAAAAGCACACACTTGGGGGCTTAATTAGCATTTTAAAAATGGACTTTGGTTATCAGAGCTAAACTATCTGACCTCAGCTTTGTGTATTCATTGTGAAGTCAGATTCTCCTAAAAGATACTAATTTATGGTAAATTTTTAACCATCACTGAATCAACACTTAAAAAAAAATCCAGGCGACTTAATGACCCTATTACAAGAAGCCATGGATACATTTCAATATATAAGGTGATAGCAATAGCACCCTTTTCCCTGCTTCTCTATGTAGGAGAGTTCAAACTTTTTAGAGTGGGAAAGATACTCAAAGTCAGCTTTAAAACAGTAACTGTGCAAATGTTCTGAGTACAAGTGGTTGCAGGAACTAGCAGGAAGACTACTGGAATACAATTTGTCTTCAGAATATTAGATCTCAATGTTACGAAGACTCCTCCTAAACACTTATCAGATGTAAGAACGACAGAAGAGACAGCATCTCTCTGGAGCTAGGCAAAGGCTAAAAGCACCTGTCAGTTTAAATGACAGGGCAATGAATACTACAAAAAGAAAATAATACTTAACTCCAGCGGAATGAGCAACGCCCATGCACGTGTGTGCTTGTTTTCAGCGTTTGGATTAGACTCTCAAGGGTCTCCATGTTATATGCAGTTTCAGTCTTGTAAATACAAGGATGGTGTCCTTATCTCAGTTCTTGTGGACATGATAAGGCACAGCATAATCTAAAAACAGGCCTAGAAAACAGCTTTGGTGTTGCCAGCATTCACGAGCCCTTGCAAAATGACCAGCCATGCAATACTTGTAGAAAGCCAATCTGGTCATTCTCAAAGATAAATGAAAGCCAAATAAGCTCAGCTAGTCACAACTGTCATAAGAATCACACACATTTATTTATTTAAGCTTTCTCCTCTACTTGTTTGTGTTGTTCTGGTGTTTTGGGGTTTTTTTGTTTGTTTGTAGAGGAGGTTTTTTCCAAAACTGCTTTGAACCATTCCAGAGGTCTTGCAGCCCGGAGTCCTTAAAGCCATCCTGCCTTTTAGGGATCTCTGAATGATGGCAAGTTTGTCTGGCAGCATTTTTAATTCTCTTTCAAAGGTAATTAAGAGGTTTTTTTTAAAAATAAACAGAAAACAAACCCCAAAACCCACTCCTGTGTTACAGTGGTAGAAAGCTGGTAGAAAAACTGAGTAGATTGAAGTAGTAAGCAAATCTAACACAATAAAGGAAAATGTCTCTGCTGGTATGTTAAGGACTGTAATTGCTTCCATAGAGGCAGGGCAGCTGAGATAACATTAAAGGTTAAACACTGAAGTGGCCTGTGATTAACCAAGGTCCAGTAGCATAAACAGACACCCACAGATAGACCTGGCAGGGTCCCTAAAGACATCAGCAGGTGTGCAGGAACACATTTCTGTCAGTGGAAATCAAGTAAATCACTATAGCCTGCAACAGAAATAGGATTTAATCACTGGAGGATTACCTTGAAGATAATGGTTTTGCTGGGAGAAAAAGAAAGTGCAAACTAAGGACTATTTCCATTACACATTTGCTTGGCTGACATCTTCAGTAATCATCCTGAAGACAAATAAATCAGAGGCATATACTACATTTCTTTTCCCTGATACTATGTTTTCATAGAAGATATTTCTGATTTTGACACATTCTTATTATGCAACAAAATGAATGCTGGTTCCAAGAATAGCAAACCAAATCTCAAAATTCTTCTCTGTAGATTAAACTCACATGCCCAACCTAGAAGCATTCACTTAGGTTAGTTACATTGGCCGTAATAAGACAAAACAAATCGGTACCTCTGTTTTCATAGCATTTTGTGTATAACCATGCTAATGGGGTCACTAAAATACAGACAGTAACAGGGAAGTTCCTACAGGGTCTGTAAGCATATAAAAATATTCCTTACGGTATTTATAAAGTTTATAAGGCTCTATTTCTATGAAGCATATTAAAACCTCATCTATATCAAATCCCCTTATTTTTAGCACTGTAAATTATCTGAGGTGTTTCGTAGAAACTGCTCACTTGTATTCTACCTGTGACTTCAGACCTCTTAAATTCTGCTACCTAGGGGCAGCAGAAATTTGTATACTGCTCAGGGTGCCTATAAAGAAGCTTATGTATTGCTTAACAACAAAATTAATCTCAAACCCTACTGAAAAGAATAAGACATGCTCCATAGTTCAGTCATATATTTTTAAGTTAAAAAAAGGAAGGTTTCCTGACTACCACTGCAGCAGACAACTTTCCAATACTCCCACCACCAGGCCACATGAAAACTGGGAACAGAAATACAATTTCCTACACTTGAGATTATATTCTCACTGCAATGCCACAGGCTCTCAGACAGCTTAGTCCATCCAGGAAACCACAGATCTGACTCAGCTGTGGAACACAGGAGCTGTTGTGAACTCTGCTGACCACAGATTTGTCCTGTCCAAGCCTTGCTCCACATCAAGATTGTAACCAAACTCACCCTTCCTCCACAAATTGTGCTTCCCATGCCATGGGAAGTCACGCAGACAAGCCAGAGCTCAGCGTATTAAAGAGCATTACACAGTCAAGCAGGTCAGGAAATTTTAAAATAAGGAAGTTTTCAGAGCATAATGAGGAACTTCTATATTTCAAGATCAGACATGCTATCAAACCTTTCATGATTTTGTGTGATATTTCTAGTTACACCTATTACAACACCTAAAGTGCATGCTACAGGCAACAAAATTACAGCTCAACCTTTCAGGCACTAATTGATAGAAGTGATTTCTGGATGTCTGCCTTGGTAAAAATATTAATGCATTTTCCCCATCAGTTCTATCAAGTTAGTTAATATGAATGACAAGCTCTGCTGAGATAGAGACACCCATAGTTGTGTTATTACCTTTATTTAGGTGACTGACAAAATGTACAGCTTTTTTCATGTTGAGTACATGTCCTGGTTTGAGCTAAATGAAACTAATTCTGTTTAGTGACTTTTACTTTCCAGTTTAGTCTCTTCTAAAAGGCTGCACTTTCTGAAGTCAGCAGCATGTTTTTGCAGACAGTGTGTGCTACTGGCAGTGATAACACCTGATGTTTGCAGTTACTGCCTGGCACTGGGATGCAGACAGGCTCCTGTTGATACTTATTCCTACAGTGACCAAGGCCACTGCTGGCTCTTGTGTGCCACGCTGGGGGTGCTGGGTAGTAATGGGGTCACAAGGAAGTAACAGGTTGCACCTCCGGGGGGTAATAGACAGGACAGGTGACCAACCAGAGTATTCCATCCCATATACGTCATATTCAGCATAAACTGGGTGGTCACAAGGGTTTAGGCCTCTTTCTTCAATGCCCGGCGTCCAGGAAGGACTCCGTCAGATCTTCTGCCTTTGATTCCGATCCTGATTTCCCGAATCCAGCTCCGGTATCCAGCTCCCCTCTGCCGCTGAGCCTAGGCTTTCCCCAGTGCCGCCTGCTCTGCAGCACCAGTGGGGATGGCTACTGGGGGGAAGGGGAGGCAGCTAGGTTCGATATTAACTTTGCATATATGTATATAGCTCACTATTCTTATTGTTTCCTTATTCATTAAAGATGCTTTAATTTTCTTTTTCCAGTTCATCTCTCTGCCTCATTCCCTTTTCCTTCTTATTTGGCCGGGGTGAAGAGGGGTTAGAGGGCATTCGTCAGCATTTAGTGGCCAGTCCAGCCCTAACCTGTAACAGTACATAATTTGAAATCAGCCTGAAACATGTTAATATTCACACTTTGTTAACTATAGAAACAATCTGTTTTTCAGTATCACAAAATCCAAAGCTCAGACCATATGTTGAGAATATAATATCTTCCCAATGGAGAAATCTCTTGTTTCAGTATCTCCAAGCTCATGTACTCGTAAGACCATTAGTCATTAATTGCATATCTTATAATGAAATGGGACATACTGGCAGATAGCAAAACCTGAATAAAGACAGACTATAATAACTACAACAACAAAACCACAGAACTCATCAGAAAACCAGGAAAAGGAGCAGCCTATTCTAAGCCGTTTTCAAACTACTCAGTAAGAACTTACAAGTATTTTCATACAGAGATTTCGTAATTCAGATAAGAAACAATGATTAAAGCTTTCGCAATTATAACTTGGAAGGGAATGAAAATTTTATGGTGCATCATGTTACCATTAAGATAAAAAGCACAGATTTTTCTTCAAATTTAGCCATTTTCATTTTATAATTTTTAAACCAAACTATTGTTGAGAAACCCATCCCTTGCATTATACCATTAGCTACTAATAATCTTAAGGGGTAAATAATATTTTGCATCTCAGTAACACCTCCTATACTATGTGCATCATCTTCAAATCTTCCTGCCTCCTTCCAGTCTCCATTTTTAACCCCAGTTAAACGTTAAACTCTTTACTGTCTCTCAATAAGCATCTGCATAATGCCTTGCAGCATGAGGTTGCAAGCTCGACTGGGATTTCAGGTATTACCACAAAAGTAGCAAAGCTTATCTGACCATGTATCTCTAATCTTACCTTTCCACGCTCCCCTCCTACCATGGCATAAGTATTCCCACTCATTTTACAGACAAGGCACTACAAAGGCAACTTGTTTGAAGGAGGTCATGGAAGAAACCTCTGAGGGAGGGAGACAGACAAGAGATCACTGACTTCCAGATGTGCACGACTGCCACAGTACTAACACTCCATCCCCGCAGACTCACCTGCCATCTGTATGCTTTATCCTCATTGACACAAACAGACCTCAAGTACCTGACTCAAGGTTTTTCTGATATTCAGCTCACTTAGGAATTAGAAAAGACAGATGCCACAGTGTGTAAGGGGCAGGATATACTAGAAGTAAAACTCAACATAAACCATATATCAGATGGCAGAAGAGAGATTTCTGCAACAGTACAGCGCCAGGCATATAAAGTCTGCGGGTTAAATAGGCCAGTTCCCCTGCAGTAGCATGCTAGGAAAAGCTAAGTCTAAATGAGTTAAGATAGGCTGGCAGACAGTGAAGAATTGTATAAAGAGTTATTACTAAGAAGGTTAATTTGCAACAATCTAAGTGTTGGAAATTTACACCTCAGGTACCTGGAATAATGGCCATTTCTGCCATGACACCCATTTGAGTAATGTCCTATTTGACTTCATGAAAAGAAGTCTTATGCACATATAAATAGGAAAAAAAAAAGTGAAAAAGGAAGGAAAAAAATAATCTGTCTCCACAATGTCTTTAAAACCAAACCCAGGCTCCTCAGCCTGCACTTCCTCAAAGACCATAAATATCAAAAGAACACACAGCGCTTTCAAGCACTATGTCCTGACTCATCTGACAGCAATGTCAGTTCTTTACACATGCTGAATTGCATATTTGATTTCATAGACTGTGTTCAGGGCTGAAGTTTCTAATAAGCAAAATTTGCAAAAGGTAGAGGAATACCACTGAAAAATCAATTTTGATGCTAAGTGATTGGTCACTGCAGAGCCAGGTTTTGATAGATAGGCATAAACTGTCAATAAGTGAGAGAAAACAGCAGAAGATTAATGAAAGCTGTTTGGGAAAAAAAATCCCAACACATCTCTCTGGTCTTTGAGAAGTTTTCTACTTGAACAAGTAACCTGAATGGGATTTGGAATTAGCTTATGCAGGCAGGTGGAAAAAGAGTGTCCTGTTCTGTATACTTTGAAATAGAGTAGACTAGTTTCAAGTGAAGTATACTGAGAAGCAAATCACTGCCTGAATTTTCTTAGATAACATGGAGAAGGTTGCATAAGAACCACTCCAGACAACTAATTGGGATAACTTTGATGAAAAAATTCTGGGGTGGCTTTCTGGCTGCTGTGCATGGAGAGCACCTTCCACTACACAGAGCAGAGAGCAGACCCAGCTCCTCAAGTGAAGTTGCTGAAGCAAGTGACACTGAGGCTCACCTTTATTGAGGATCTGGTAAGGCATTTTTAAGTGGGAAACCTTGGCTTTCAGGCTTAAATTAGCTTGAAGAGATTCAGGCTGCACAAGTTCTGCTTCTTGAAGGGACGCTGTAACCACTGTTTAGCCTCAGAATTTTCTTTCCTCCTCACTGGAAGATCCCTCAGCAAAACATCTCTGTGTTAACTGGGTCACAGACAGTGCCCTAACTCCAAAATACAACTCCCCCACATCTCATGGTTGAACCAGCTCACAATGAGCAGCATCTATCCTCTAACCCCACAGCAATCTAACCACTCAGGTGTTTTGCAAGATGACCTGTCATATGCTCTTTCTCACTAAAACCCATTTTAGAAGCACGTTGTAAAGCGTAAGTATGTTTTACAGGTAATTCATATCTGTCAGTGTGTCTTAGGTGTCAATAAAAGAAGTCATTTTAGGAGTTTGGCAGAGTAACACTTAAAAATGTTCATACCACTGATTATTCTAGTAATTCTTATTGCTGTTCAATCACATTTTTGTACTGGAAAGAAAAACTGAATTTCCAGCAAGCTCTGATCTATAGTTGTTTCATTCTCTGAAGGCTACAATCCACCCAACTGTCCCTTGAAGGCAATTCTAGACTTCCTGAAGAAAGTTTTATCAGTTTTCAGAGGTTCTCTCAGAACAACCTTAGAAGTTAAACATTCAAATTTCTACCAGTCTTATACCAGGACTTACTTGTTCTCATCTAAACTAATTTAAAAAAGCAGTCTAATAACTGCTTCACTAACATTCTCAGATCAGTGCAATACGATATAATTTGGCTTTTTCAGGGTCCAGGAATCTAGCCTTACCATCACCACATTTAAAGAATCCTGTTGTTAGCAGTCAAACTTTTGAAAGCAAGCAAACAAACCAACAATTCTGATTTTCCACATCAATCTAATTTTGCTAACATTCAAAACCAAAAGTGGTTCAGATCTAAGTTAAATGAATCCCTCCTCTCCTTTACAGTTTGGAGGCAAAAAAAATCCAGAGAAGGATGCAGGTAAAAAGTTTCTCTCTTATTGTGAACTATGAATTATCAGTCTCCAAGCATACTAGGCATTTGATCTGCATCAGACATGAATGCAATTCTGTTGAAATAGTGAAAAGATGATACACCTTAGCACAGCTTTCTATTTTTATTCTAGATTTATGAAAATTATGAGAAGGAAGACATTACTTGGCATGATACTAATTTTAATCAATAATTTGAATTAACACTAATTGGATGATCATATTTTATGACAAATTAATGCAAAACACCATGAAATTCCAAAAGATTCACATACTTTTTCTTGCAACTGTACGGGTCATGTGGTTGAGATGCTTGGAACATTTTTAACTTATAACTCTGAGCCCCCAGCTAGATTTTTTGCGTCATCAGGCCACAAACTCTGATCTATATTTGTTAATATGTGATTTCACAGCTGGTTAATTTCCAAATCCTGGGCACAAAAAGTTTAAAAATTCTTTTACAACTTAATCTCTCCCATTTTGAAGAAATATACAACATTATATTGTTGTAATGAATAGAACTATAAAAAATGGAATCCACAATAAATATGGATTGTTTACATTACTATTCAGCACTCACACATCAGAAAAGCAAAAAACCAACAAGAGTAAGTGTTGCTAGAAGAATGTTTGGCCTGTATAAATGGATAGCACTCCATCAACTTCAGTGGAGTTTTGCCATCATCAAAAGACCATCTAAGATAATTGTGAGCTGTCAGCTACATGCATAGTGAGAACGGAGTTGTACATGCAATATGGAAAGGCCTTTGTAAATATATATATATGTGTGTGTGTGTATGTACTTGCAAACTAACGTGCATATAACAAATCAAATGGGAAAGAAAGATACACTCATGGCTTTCCCCGTGCTGCGTCCATAAAGCAACTTCAAGAACTTTAATTAAGTTTAAACATGAACTGTGCAGTTTTTTAACAGGATCTTGTTTTCTGTGGATACCTTGAGTTTAGCACCTCTTAGTGGGATCTCAATACATTCAAGGAATCTAATGGATTTCCTCAGAGTTGGCTTCACTCCGATCTTGCTCATGAAGCCTCACATATTCATGGAGCAGGCAAGCAAGAGAAATTATTATCAATATATTCATAATTTATCATTAGTTCTGCACAGTGTAGCTTCATAAGATTCCATGACCAGCGGTGAGTAAATTGTTGATGTTCAAAATATCAGCACTAGGTCTCCCAGTAAAAGCTGAACTATTAGTTGTTACTACATTTATAAATACCTGATTCGTTCTCAGGCATTTGTATTCTGGGGGGGAATAAAAAAGCAGTAATTTAAAAGCAGCAGCATTGATGTGAGATTATTTTTCAGCTTCACATAGACTGCCAAGGGCAACTATATCATGATTCTGTTCTCAGCCCTATCTGGTAGTGGCAATTTCAGTACCCAGTGGCAGTTTTTTCTGGCCACTGTACCCATGCATCCTGCCCACTGAAGGCTGGTATGCCACTTGTCACACAATAACCCGGACTCCACTTGCAGGTGGGATGCACGTACACACAGCAACTGGGAAGGGTCCTTCTGTCCTTTTTTTGTTTCTTTCAGGAAGAATTCTTGAGGAAGTTGGAGCTTGTGATAGTCTGGTTCCCTGACAGACACTCATCTTCTTGCCTCTGCAGCCACTTTCCCCTAAAGCCTTGTGTAAACCATAGCTAGTTAAAAGAGATTGGTTTTCCATAGCAAATGCTAACTCACCACCTTGAGGTCCCCAGGTACCAGCACAGGGGCTCGGTGTCTCTCCAGGTCACTCAGCAACCTGCCTTGGCTGGCAGCCCAAGAGTTGAGCAATTTTGGCAGCACTGAACCTCAGAGAACCAGGCAGCTAACTGGGGCTCTGACAAAAAGGCCTTGCAAAATGCTCAGCAGCAGGCTTTCAGCCAGGAGCACTTAAACAGTTTTCCTACCCAAATAAACAAATTAAATTGCATCAATTTTCTGACAACATTGGGATGTTTTCACTTTCTCCCAAATATTTTAAAAAAACAAACCCCACCACCAATAACAACAAAAAAGCACTGAAAATTTTGTTTCCTGATCAGCTCTATTTACTTCCCTGTTTCCTGTCTGCACTCTCTAATGTGTATTTCCCCCCCAACACGTTTTGTTTTCGTGTGCTGCCTAGAAGAACGAAGCATTAATCTTAGCTAGGAGATCAAGGAAGTATTGTAATGTGAACAAGTAATTATGAATATTTAATCAGGAGTAGGATGAGCCTTGCCTAATACTCATCTCTTAACCCTTGTGTGACAAGACATGAGGTCAGAAACCATATTCACAGTTAAGCCTTTAAGAAGAGACTGAGCTGAGAAGAAAAAGTCACTGAATAGAATTGGTTCTGTTTAGCTCAAACCAGAACACTGTGTCATCTTGTTCTTGGAAGTAACTTGAAAAAAGAACAAACCAGAGATGGAGTAGTAGGCCAGAAAACTTCCTTCTAGCTAGATGTGTCATCATTAAAAAAGAGAACACCAGCAGAAAACGGACCAACACCGAGATTGCGGGTTCGATTCCTGCTCGGTCCCCATGTGTTGCCTGGTCTAGTCGAGAGGTGGCGTCCCTGCCCATGACAGGGAGGTTGGACTAGATGATCTCTAAGGTCCCTTCCAGCCTAGGCCAGTCTATGATTCTATGATTCTATGAAAACAAGCACAATCACACTTCAGTTCCTGCAGAGAGCTGCAAAAGGAGCCTGTTCTTTACAGAGAAGTGAGCCAGGGGCTGAGGATGACGGCAAGGTGGGCAACAGCAACATCCTCAGCAAGGAGCACAGTGTTGTGGGGATTATGAACACAGAAAACAGAGGGGTCTGGATCAGTGACACCGAGCAGGGTCAACCAACAGTCCAGGCAAGCCTATAGAGATGAGGCAGGCCTGGAGTCAAGCCAGGAAAGTCAACAAGTCAGGTCAGGTCAGGATCAGCAAAGTCCATGGCCAGCCATAGACACAGCTGCCACGTAGCTGAGGCAAGGATCGAGAGAGGGGCTAGGAGAAAGGGTTAGCCTCTTTTCACACAGTTCTCTTCCAAGGTAATACAGCTGTACCACATCAGAGCTAGCCTTGAGCACAAGTGGCCAAAGTATTGATGTGAGCCCTGAGCTGTGTGGTTTTTGGTATTTATACAAAGCTGAATGCTTCCATCCTTTTGTGGTCTCAGCATTATGGAGGGAGACCACCCAGCAGGAAAGACATTGGTTCAGATTAGGCACTGAAAGTATTTTGCAGCCGTGTACATCTGTAAAGATGAATTTAACACATCTCTAGGGATATGAGCAGTCTAGCACAATATACTTCAGATAAGGCTTTTTAAATTTTATTTTATTTTAAATTTTCTCCCTCAGTTTTAGTTAAGCTATGTTCTAATAAGCTCTGATGCCATACGTTCAGCCATAGGCTCTGGAGCATCATTTACAAGAGAGGTTTGTATTGTAATGAAAGAACACTATTTTCACACAAAAGCACTAACAAAAGAAGCCTGATCGAAGGAAAAATTGAGCTATTTACTTAGATGCAAAAGACCAGGCCCTTTTGAAGGCTATGAAGAACTTCCAGCCTCTACTTAAGAAGATATGATAGTTTCCTTTGGTAGCAAAAATACCATAAGCAGACTGAAAATATCACAGCCTACCATCCTTTGTGTAGACAACAGTAAACACCGTTGCCTTTTTTATGTGTAGCTTCTACCCATTAACTGCTTAGCTCAGAGACTAGCAAACAACCTCACATGCAATGCACCTACTTCCCAGTTCCCTTCTGGTACTTCTAGTCTCCATCATTCTTACAAAAGAGAAGAGGAAAGACTTGAATAGATCTCCCATTAATAATTTATTATGAAAATTCAACAGGATCTACAAAAAGGCTTGTTAAATAAATTTTATTTACTAAGTAATTAAATCCCATATATGTCACACTTCCTGTGCTAGATCCCAGCCCAATTTAAACTCTGCAAATCAAGGGAGCTAAATAAGTAAATGCTGAGACTTTAAAGCCACTGAATTCTATCTTTATCGCAAGACGGTTTCAAAATTTTTACATGGGTGGTATTTTGTTACATATTCCATATGATTTTGCTAATCTTGACCTAATCTGATTATAATAAATAAATCATGAAGACTGAAGCTGAACACTCATCACGAGTAGTTTCTTTTCCTGATACAAATGAGGCTGGGAGGTTAAGATTTTAAACCACTTAAGATTCAGTTATATCATTTGATTAATGTTCAAATTTTAATTGATTTCAGAGCTGGCCAAAGCTTTGCAGCAAGTACACATCACACAGTGGATTAAAACTCATGTATTTCTAATGACAGTAACCAGCAACCCAAACACTGTTAGTATTCAGCTGATTTCCCCCACTATCCAAGGCAAAACTTGCTTCACATGAGGTCAAGGCAAAATACCCTTTGAATTTGAAGAGGCAAGGACTTCTCCCACTTTGTTACCTTGAGAATGGAACAAGGGTCAAAACAGAGTTTGCTTCCCCTCCTCCATGATATTTTCACAACTCAGGAACAAAACCACCACAGAGATCATGGAATTTGATAGCATTTGCAGAGGTAAAAAAAATTAAAAAATTAAAACGCATGAAAAAGTTTTTCACAAATAAAAATACCAAGACAGATTGAAAATTCTTTCATAAGTGTAAAACACAGAACCATAGAATGGTTTGGATTGAGAGGGACCTTCAGAGATCATCCTGCCACAGCATAGACATCTTTCACTAGATCATCTTTCTCAAAGCCCCATCCAATGTGACATTGAACACTTTTGATGATAGGGCATCCACAACTTCTCTGCACAACTTGTTACAGTGTGTCACTACCTTCATTAAAAAAAAAAAAAAATCATTCTTATGTCAATCTTAATCTACCATGTTAGAGTTTAAAGCTGTTGCCTCTTACCTTGTCACTATGGGCCTTTGGGAAAGTCTCTTAATCTTTCTCCTCAGCCGCCCTTTGTATACTGAAAGGCCAAAATAAGGTCTCCCCGGAGCTGTTTCTTCTCCAGGCTGAACAACCCCAAGTCTCTCAGCCTGTCCTCATAGAAACACCACTGGTTTTCCAGCCCTCTTATTGCTCTCATGATAACTAAATCCAAGCATCACAAGAGTTTTGGCAAAGCTTCTGCTAGTGCACAGAATGTTTAAGCTGATCTCATGATGATAAGTGATACTTCTGTGACAGTGCAGCATTTTCATCTTGGAGAGTACCACAGGCAACGTGATCCTAATACACATACAGTTTAAGCTTGACTCATTGATGCTGCTTTTCGAAGTAATTTGGTTCCTTAATTGTAGAATCCAGAACATTATACTTCTTACAAGTGAGAACAAATTTTAACAACCTAATTTAAGACTGTAAGTAGTAGTACAAAATGATCTTTTTATAGAACAAAAAACTATTATTTAACTGCTATTAAACAGAACGCTAGTGTTTCATTTTCTCTTTAAGAGAGTAAAAAGTTGTGAGCATTTGGCCTGAAAGCACTTGGTACAGCAAAGATGTAATGGGCAGACATGAAGAACTGACATAGGGTTCAATTATGTCCCACTCTTATGAAAGCAAAAGGCACAATATATGCTTTAGCTGTTGCTGCAGCAGTGCATCTCAAAACCTGGAATTTCTATGACTCCCTCAATTTGTTTTTATTAAGTTTTAAATGTTAAATCCAACCGTGACAATTTGGGTACAAGATACTATTTACACTGTTCAATGAAACAATTGATTCCAATCAATTGCACTTAAGCTTTCTCTGTTTTAAAAGAAATGGATAATTCTTCATAACCAGATCAGTTTGTGCTCATTTTGGAATTTAATAGGGGTTGGAAAAGGCATTTCCACTAGTACTCACTAGCACTGAATTCTCCCAGGACATGAGGGGCATTCACACAGCTAATTACCTTTGTAGGGAGCCATTCCCTGATCACTCAGCAACTCCAGAGGGGCTGTTGCAGCGTAACAAGGCATGAGCAAACAGCCTTGGGCTAAAAAAAAAAAGAATTAAGACAGCTAAAAGAGCCTCTGTTCCCACCATTTTTAAGTATTGAGAAAAGTGACCTGATCTTCCCATTTAAAGCTAAAAGAAAAAAAGCAAGATACAGGGTTTTTAGAAATAGTGTGGTGTATAGGTTGAAGGCAAAAGGCAAGTGGACCTAGTGAGTTTTAAGCTATATATGACCAGGCCTTGCACAGCACGTGACAGAGGAAAGAGAGCAAACAACGCCCCTTCCTTTCAATTCAACTAATCTGTTGCCACTTTTCACTTTTGGGAAAAGTGCATACAGTTTGTACATATTTACTTTCTGCAAGTACTTAAACAAGAAGAGAGTAACAGCCATACTTATATTGAATTTCTGCCTTAGTTCAGTATCCTCTGTACAGCACTGGCTATTAGTAGAGGACTAGAAAACAGATTATGCAAAATTATTCAAGTTCCGAGTGATTCTTCCTTTGAAAGCTAACCCAATGTTGTCAGAAAACTGAAATGCCACATGGTTCAGACAACAAGCTGGAATCAGGCAGCGCAATGGAGATTTCGAAGAGCTGCAAAGAGCAACTCCAAGCTAGAGCTGCTCGGCAAGTCACTTTGAACAAATATGTCCCAACATGTGGGAAGAAAATTCATAAAATGGAAACAGAACCAACAGAAAATGATTGTTGTTTGGACTTTATTGTTTTGGTTTTGTTTTTCTTTCTGATTGTTAAACTCTGCTAGGTTAATTTGGGATGGCTGTTTCTTCCACAGAACTGAAATAGCTAGATCCAGTAAAGTCAACAGATACTTCCTATAGGCTTCAATAAGATTTCCATGAAGGTTCAGAATAAAAAAAAACCCCAAAGCTCCGTAAATCCCCTTCTTTCGTGATACAAGTACCTACATTAGAATCACAAACATCAGGCAATGTCCCAGGGATTTAGATTAGTAGACCATCTAGCCTCCAACAACAGCTGTTAGAGAAAATTTACTGAAAAAGGTATGAGAAGTAGGATAAACATAGGATGACTTTCTCTCTGATCACCTTTAAGTATCTGCCAAACAGCATACTTCCATAAAAGCCTTAAAATAATCTGGCCTTAAATTTATACCAGTAGCTATATTCTAGGGAATTCTGTTCTCCATTATTCATTCATTCAATGTAGCTCCCTGCCCATTGAATCGATCAGGTCCAAGTGAGAGACACCCATGTAGGCCAATATCCAAATTCAAGCACTAAGAGTAATCTACTCTTCAGAGGATTTCCTTTGTTCTGTCTGGGACTCCTGACCTGAAGGGCTGTATTACTTCCCTCTCCTTTCTCACACCCAGAATGGAAAGAGAGAGCCTCCCTCAAACCCCTGCACCTTCTATCCGCTTCACAAAAAATATCTTGTACCTATCATTTTCAGCTATGCTGCCTGCATGTTTGGATTCTTTCAATATGATAGTATTGCCATAAAAGGCTAAATATAGAAGCAGGGGTTCTACTTCTGTGTTTTCAGAGCGTATAATTCAGAACTGAATATAATTTTCAAAGCAAAGTCCTTTAATTGGCATAATACATACCTAACCAACTGGAGTTACCTTTTTTTTAATGTTACAAGTCTAAGCTAAGATTTGGCATGTATCTAGAAAGACAAAGTGAAGTTACAAGCTTTCATGTCTTTGAAAGAGTTTAATGAACGATGTAATTTTTCAGTTTAATTAACCTAGCCTTCTTAAAGGCAGTGTGAGTTAGCACAGGCCAAAACCTCAGCTGACATATATTGGTATAAATTGACTAAAGACTGTGCTCTTTGATTAAATAATTGCAGAGGTGTGGAGAAACTGAAGAATATTTATAGAAGCTGCCCACAGGGACATGGATGAATATGTAACTGAAACTAATAATTAAAAGGCATATAAATGTCTATAACGTGCACTCCATTTTTTTGAGGAGGAACAGATAACTAGAGAAACAACTTGCAGGCAAACTTTTTGTCTCATATGCTAATAATTTCAGCTCAGATTCTTTCAGAATATATGAGATTCTTCTACATCACTTTCCAAAAAGAATATTATAGTGCAAATCACCTCTGATTTTGCCCAAGAGAATTGGTAAGATTTAAAAGTGTAAGTAGACAGAATAGGTAAGATAAATTCAGAGTCACCATTCCGAGAATCCTTAATCCAAGAGACTTCCAAGTCCTAAAACTATGACAGCAACAATACCAGTTAATTGGAAGTGTTCTATGAATGTATGTTCTTTAAAACTGTATTTGACTATCTGTTTAAAACTTCATTTTATAAAGAGAAGGTAGGTTTGTAGGCAAGTTTTATGTAAACGCACTCTTGCCCCTGCTCAGTTGGGAAAAATATTTGCTACTTGCATTATTCACCACTGATCATTCTGCTTTAGAAGTTTCAGGCATCCAAGCTGAACCAACAATAAGCACTGGATGCAAAGAAAAGCCAGCAAGCAGAAGAGACTAAAGAGAATTGTGACACCAAAAACTGCTTGATCAAACTATTTGGTAAAGTCTTGCAAACATTAGAATAATCCAAAATGCTAACCAACTTGCAGCCAACAAAGAATTTCCATCAACTTACTGGTACCCTATAAACTGGCCAGATTTCATTACCACATTTCAGATGTATTCTTACTTAATAAGTACTATGGCGACAATAAGGAGATATGACCTCTCCAAAATCCTTGTCTGGATTGGATCACCATCTCCTTTTATTTTTCTCATCTGAAATCTGACCTTTGGACAGCAGGATAGAGAATGCCTATTAACAAAAGCAGTTCTCATTCTTCTAATCCTCCCTGGGGTATAAACAAGCCTTAGCAGAAAGGTCTGTAGTTTCTATACACACAGGACACCAACTTTACCTTGATTCTCTTCAGTGATGTCTGCTTCAGGTGACTAGACCAGAACCAAGAGTTCTGCAGTAGTTAAACAGTGGGACCATATATCACAGAACCACAGAATTACTGAGGCTGGAAAAGACCTCTGAGGTCATCAAGTCCAGCCTATGAACCAACACCACCACCTCGGGCAGAACCACTCCAGCCTCTCCTTAAACCCCTCCAGGGACGGTGACTCCACCACTTCCCTGGGCAGTGCATCCCAGTGCCTGAGCACCCTCTCCGTGAGGAAGGGCTTCCTGAGACCCAACCTAAACCTCCCCTGACGCAGTTTCAGGCTGAGCCCTCTCATCCTGTCACTGGTTGCCCGGGAGAGGAGCCTGACCCCCACCCGACTACAACCTCCCTTCAGGCAGTTCTAGAGAGTGATAAGGTCCCCCCTGAGTCTCCTCTTCTCCAGGCTTAACACCCCCAGCTCCCTCAGCCTCTCCTCATAGGACTTTCTCTCTAGTCCCTTCACCAGCCTTGTTGCTCTCCTCTGGATCTGCTCCTGCACCTCAATATCATCTCTTATCTTGTACAGAAGCCAAGATTTGGAAAAAAGTATCTGGTATAGTATGGAAATGTATACTAAACTGAATCTTAGAAATTCCAAATGTATGGTTGTTTGCCTTTTTTTTTAAACAAACAAACAAACAAAACCTTGTCCTTCTTGAGGTTATCCTGAAATTATTCACACTGGAAATATTTTTCCTTTAATGAAGCCAGTGATGGGAATTGTTTCCTACCTACTAACAGATCTTATTCTTGTATAATACTCCACATGTGGAAAGTCTTGTAGCAAATAACATTTCATTGCATGATTAACTGAAGCATCAAGTTGCTCTAGTTAAATTGGAATGCTGTCTTACTGTGTAAACTAGATTTGTTAAACCTAGTCAAAAATTTCAAGGTTACCTACCCAAATTAAAGAACATGCAGCAATGCTTTTGATCTGTTATAGGAGCGTCCTCTCCTCATTCTATCATGAGTCCCCAACATTGATAAAATTAAATACATTCAGTGCATTGGGGCAGGGTCCAAAATGCAGGGTTAGAAGCCACAGGACATACAGAAACACAGCTTTCAAGCTGAGATACTTGAAATCAGTGAAGTGAGATCTGTACCTTAATTCAGTTGGGCAACTTGGATTTAGGTGAGCACCTGTGCTAAATAACCTGTTCTTGCAAAAATGGTTGACTAACATGATCCAGAGTGAGGGAAATGAACTCAAAAATAAACCACTGCTGGTATTTTACTCATCTTATTCCACACGAAGCTGTCTTTCAATTTATATCTTAAATGCCATTTAAAAATATATACAGCTGGTGTTCAAGACATTCTTTTCTCCTCGTTATGAGCACCATCTCCCACTATACCTGTTTACATGCCATACATTGCACCAATAAAATCCAAACATCTGAGAATTAGAACATTTCTTCTCACATTCAGCAGTAACCACTGCAGAAGGAATGGAATTGACGTTTTGCCATAACTGGAATGCACAACTCTAAGTATTCAGCATTTGTTATACCTACTTCCACCCCAACAGTTATGCACTACAGGTCAGACTAAGCTACAGATTGTTATATCATTATGGTATCGTTTGGCATTTTAATTACAGGATTCAGTTTTAAATAGAAAGACAGAGGGAGATTCCACAATTATTAAGGAAGGAAACTGCTTCTTTCAGGCACAGCAGTTCTTGCCACTGGCCTCATGCATTTGAAACATGAGGCAAAAGTATCTTCATGCACTAAAACACAGAAATATAGAATTGGCTTTTATTCTGTCCCCTCCAAATCCAGGAAAGGTTTGGAATATATGTTAATGCCCACAATGGCCAAGTAAAATCATTCTCGTTGTGGTCTGCTGAAAAAATATACTTATTCCTTGCTGTCACCTCAGATTAGTGCGTAAATCAGGAGGAACAGAGAAGTTAAACAACAGGTCTAGTAAGGACTTCAGGGAAGATGAGGACCACAGTGTTATTTATTTCCATACTAATTTTTTCAGATGGGAACTTTGTGACTAGACATGTTGGAGCAGACTTTAATCTTGGTCTTCCTAATCTTAAGTAGGGGCTCTGAAAATTCTGGCTATGGGCTGCTCTGGTCCTTCTTCCCATGAACTCCAAATCTTGTATAAGTTTCTAGAATTTATGACCTGGCATTTTCCAATCTTACATTAGTTCAATTCCACACACAATGCATCAATAAAATGGGATACTAAGGATGCTATAGGGTTGTACCTTCATCAAGACAGCTTGGAGCAATTTGTACTCTCATATATTCATTTGATAATATAGCACCTGTGTTCTTGATATCATCCACATCAGAAGTTCATTCACCTCTGGTCTGATTCACACACTGCCAGTAAACAAGGGATTCAAGGGTAGGTGGATCTTTTACATAGGGGATAAGAACTTCAGTATTTGACAACAGAATTTGGACAAATTTAGCCCACAGATGTAAAGAAGGAAATGCATCTAATAGAACATCTGCATCTTAAAAACATTTGAATAATACAATCTCTAAAGTATTGCTCAAGAAAAAAGTTAAAATTGATTCAGGCAGAAGGGAAAAGGAGTTTATAATATGGGAGAGAGCTGGCAGGGAGCCTTCACTCAGCAGAGGCCAGAGACTCTTCAAATAACAGTGAGCATGCAGAGCCAGACCTCAGGGAGAGAGAAAGTGAGGCTTTTGCCAGCAACCCAGATCAGATTGTGTAGCAATTGCTCTGATTTAGGAAGCCACCAATTTACTGGATTGAAAATAAGACTAAAGGACTCACCCTGAAACAGAAGTGGAGGAAGATACGGGTTTATACACATATTTTATTTTCACCTCACTTTGTATTTTGTCCACCCTTTAAAAAGTTTTCTTTTCTAACTTATATTTGATCTCAATGACTAGGGGTCTCACTTTTTAAAAGTTGCTTGAAAACTAGCTCAAATCTCTGGGCTCATGGAGGATCATAGCAGTGACACTGGTTTTGACTTCAAAGAAAATATCTATAAGCCATTGCTATTTATTCTGAACAAATCTGAACCACTGCAGAAGGGTGCCTCTGTTCTTTTTGCTTATTACTGTGCAAGTTTCTTTCAATTATAATATAGATTTTCTTTATTACAGAATATTCTAGACCTACTACTACTACTAAAAATCTTTGTTTTACTTGGCCCTGAATTTTAAGAACTGAGTCTCAGAAATGGACTATATTCAGTGACTCAATATATAATCTGTCTTCATGTATACCTTAATTAATGCATAAGAGTAGCATTGAGACTTTAAATAAACAATCTAGCTTTTACTACTGCAGACAGTATGTGTCTTTATATCAGACAAGGAAGCAAAATTAAATTAATGGCTTGTTCTTTGCCTCAAATCACTCTATGGATTTAAACTGGTTATCACGGCAACAAAGCAATACTAATATTCAAATCAGCAGACTTACCTGACATGAACAAGAATCTATAAACAAGGTCACAATGAATAAACCAGGAATATTAATTCATTATAAAATAGATCGGCAATACACGACGTATATGCAAGATACTGTACAATGACAGGAAATGAGTAGTCAGGGAGTAGCACAGACTACTGGTACGAAATGCTAAAACTGCAAGAAGAAAGTTGCCCTCTGTTATTTTTCTACTTGTTTTGAAACTGCCAGCCCAAAGTCCTTCTCAGGGACAGGTGCAGGCATGCAAGTCTTGTGAAGATAAGCACCAAGAGGAGCATCTCGCTTCTACTATGCTATGAACAGAGAAATAGCATTTTACTGTCCTACCTTCACCCTGACGACAGCCTACGAAAAAACTACATCTTGTACCAAGAAGTTGGAAGATGACATAGGAAATTATAGCGTCTGAAGAAAAGTAAATATCATCCTGCGAGTTTCAGAGTAGTGTAACAGCACCTCTCGGATTTTGACTATGCACATGAATTTGCACCAAATCGATTGAAAGTGGAGAGTTTTAAGCGTTGATTTAAACTGGAATAAATTCCTACAACTGCATTGTCTGAAACTGGGTTGTAGCGCTTCAGCGAGCTACGCAGTTCAGTTTAGTCAATATTTTATTTATTTTGATTTAAATACCCGAAGACATCTCTCCAGCACATCCAGCACCTCACATACTATTAACAGTGCATTTTAAAATTCAACAGCATAGAACAATTGATTCAAGGGGAACTCACACAGTTGTGTATTGAAAACTCCTTTTTCCTTTTTGTCATTTCAGAAACAGACCTCAGCCTGCCTAAGAAAGATTTTGCAGCAGGGCAGAAGCTCAGTGAAATCAACTCTAAGACAGATGTAGCAGCAGCAATTTAATTCAAGTTAATTAGGAAACTGAAAAACAAAACAATCTCAGCCAATCTAGTTAAACTTGTGCATTAAGCTTTTGAGGGCAAATATATCTAGGATAGGATAATATTTCAACTTTGTTACTGTGGCTCTTAGATAATGTGCAGCCAGCTAATGAATAGTTGTGCTTATCAGAGAATTTAATTTCACTCTAGTGATATCATTCCAACTAAATAGATAATTTGCTTTTACATCTGAGCTTGATATTGTAAAGCACTGTAGTTACTACTTCATGAATATGTTACTAGGAAACACAGGGTTTGTAATTACCCATCTTAATTATGTCTCTATAACCAAAGTGAATGCATAACTTAGAAGAATGAATTAAAAACTCACAGTTTATGTCTTGGCTTATTAATAATACAATATAAGCACTTGTTTTAACATCTTTATGTTCTACCCTTATTTTTTTCTTTGTATAATATTATCTTAACATTAACTTAAATCTTAACAGCATCCTGAAACATCTGGAAACAGGAGGAATAACTTCTTCCTTCTCAGTAGTCTTGGCAGAGGGCACTTTCGCTATTGTCTTGCATGCCATCAGACCTCACGTGAGACAGCTCCTTCTCTGCAAGGTTAGCTATGCGAAGTAATAAAAAAGAAGCTCCATAACAATTAATTCACTGTTACTCCCTGTTTCTCCAAAAGGTTTTTTTTCCTGCCTGCACAACTGCCCTACATTACCTGACCATCCTCTGCAGATTCCAGTGGAGGAAATATTTCTGTCCTAAACATCAACCATGAAGTTCTGCAAGTCTGGTTTTCCTTACAAAGAAAGCAGAGATGCAGACAGACCAAGGCTGAAATTTCTGTGTCACCTCAAGTGCTATTTATCTTGTTCAAGTCTCCAAGACCCTTGGGTGCCTACGAGAGTCTACACAGCAGAGACAGAAAATAAATGAGTCCTGAGCACAACAAAACTCAATCTTCTTTCCATTGCCACATAGTGTAATTTTAATCTTGCTGTCTAAGCTAAGGATTGGGCAGTGCTTGCTTGTACAGCCCAGGAAGAAGAACAATACACAAATTGTGACTCCAACAACGCAGTCAGGCTTCGTCAAAGCTCTGTGGGGTGTATAAGCTGTAACTCTCCTCTGTGCACACTGCTGAGGGAAGGCTGAGGCTCATCATACATCTCAAATAAAATTATTTACCTCAAAGATAATTATTCCAGCACAATGTAACTTTTTTTTCCCTGAATGATACTAGCTTCATTTTCAACATGTGACTTTTAACATTTTCAACCCAAGTCTTATTCACAGCAGGGTGAAAGACATATTCACTCAAGTAATAAGCTCAAAAGCCAATAAAACATTCTAAGTTGACAATTCTTGCAGAAAATATTAAATGCTGAGTTCCCAATGCTCTTGTTGTACCCCTCCCTACGTGACCATTTCTGTCACCAGATGCAGCAAGTTCCCATTGGCTTAATGACTCAAAAACATGTAATAGGGTGACATTACTAATGAAAGAAAGTAAACCAATGCTTTCTGGATTCCTGAATTTGAGTTAGACCTGAAAGGGAAGATCAGCTACGGTCATTTCACCTTCAGGTTTTCTGCCATTTTTTGTCTGTTCTGTCTAATGGAGTTTTATGTTATAACTGGCAGTGTTTTCCTCTGGTATACCAGCCTTTCAAGTCACTAACTTATTTTTCATTCTTTCTGAATTTTGCTCTGGAATGTGGCATACAGAAGCCTTTTACTTCCATTTTTAATTTGGTATTTCCTCTGATTGTCTACTAGCACTCCTAATTCCTCTTTAGCAGTGGTCATAGGGCATACGTCTCAATGGCAGAGCTGTACCTCAAACTTCCCTACATAAAACCACTTGCATTTGCCACTTCCAGTGCACTTTATTCAGAGAGCTCTGTGGTTTTGAACCAGATGAACACAAACTGAAGAAGTTCATTATTGATCTAACGTTGAGCTGGTAAAGTGAAAGATGTATTGATGGAAAAGGTACTCGCAGCACAAATTCTACAGAGCAGATTTCTTTGAAGGACTGAGCACCTCAGCAGCAGGATACACTAAAATGCAAGGAAATTATTGGAAAAAATCTATGCATGCTTTCTCCATACCCTTGGAAAACACCAATTCAAGTTCATTGGTGGGGCACATTTAAGTCTGTCATGTTACCCTGAGAAATACACTTCAGGAGTTATGACTCATACTCCTGGTATATGATACAAATTCTTAAATTTAAAGCTAATTTCACAATTCATGTGTTTTAATAAAGAGGATTGAAGCTATGAAAAATGTTACATAGCTGTTGAACAATGGAACTTTATTAGGGGTTTTGGGCCAGTGCCTTTTCTGACCAAGAAGACGTATCACAAATCAGAAATCAGTATTTAGTGCAGAACTACTAGCATCTCATTACAGAAGGCCTTCAGCAGCTCTGAATATCTAGTGAAAACTGGAGCAACTGGAATCATGCCATTTAAATTCATACTCAGAGGACAGACATATGAGCAATAGGGTTAATCGCCACAGCTTTTTTTCTTTTCCCCCTGATTTAGCAAAATCCCTTGAATAAACAGCACCGTTGAGAATACCATGTTTGTTTGCTACAGCCATTTTCTACAATGCCCATGTGCAATATGATAAGTCAACTGGTAAGAAGCTCAGATATAAGCAGGTTATGTGTCCTATCTGAAGTCAATTGCCAATAGAAGTTCCACCATCAGATTTGCCTAAACCCAGCAATTTGTGCAGAAACCTATCACCAGTACCACACATTTTGAAGAACCCTTATGGTTATTTCCTTGAGACATTGCCCTCTTCCCTACTTTCAAGATGATTTCTTAATGGGAGGGGTTTTCTTCAGGTCTTCACATGATCTGTTTAAACCACTGAGAAGTACAGGCAATTTCAGTCATCCAGATAGGGACCTAAAAAGCCAAATTAAACCATGTGTCACCAGGGAAGGACAGAGAAAGTTAAATTAGATTAGCCCAGTGTGATGAAGATGTCTGGATATCAATATCCTAGCCTCTTCATGAAAGCCTGAGGTTTTGTAAGCCAGCTTCTCAGATCCAGGAGAGAACAGTCATATGGGGTCTAAATATTTTTTAAGTTAAATATATAAAGGTTTATACCAGAAAACTGGACTACACAGACACAATCAGCATAAGACAATTGATTCTTTCATCAGTGGAAGAGAACAAGGTTTTCCAGTGCTCTCAACTCCAAGGGAATCGAAGGTGACATTAAAAAGTGTCATATATCACCATTCACCACATACCTTGAAACCATAATTTTAATTCAAAGAAAGAAGATGTTAGAAGCAACAGGGATGGAGGGTCCAAAAAACAACCTCAACCCCCAAAAGGCCAAAATTTAAGCACCTAATAATCCCATCTTCAATTTGTACACTCACAGAACTTCAGAGAGGGTGATGTTATTACATGGTCATTATAACCTCTCAATCGCAAAGCTGCCAAGAGTTTGGGTAGTCCTGTCTGTCACAAGTTGTGTTGGTTACCAGAGAGTAATTTCCAGGAGAAATTTCAAATTGCTCAAGAAAATCATGGTTAAGACCCTTTCCTTGAAACTTTCTTTGTGCCAAAAAGCAGAATCAAAGGTTTGAGTTAAGTCACTACAGCAGCTGTGTACCACATAAATATTTTCTCTACATAATGGAAAGAAAAAAAAAAAAAATCTTCTATCCGGGTATGCAAGTTCTAAAGAATATTTTCACTCTACCTTTAACAACAGAGGGAAAACATCATGCAGTTGATATTCACAGTCTGCATACACAAATTGGGTAAATTAAAATTGGTTATATAATATACAAAAAGTAGTAGCATTTAATTAGTTTTAAATAAGCTTATTCATGTGCAGGATGGCAGGTACAAATCAAGAATATTGCATACATAAACTTCAAAAATTACTGTATGGAAAGCCACATGTACACATGCGGTCAACATCAGAAGCAGAAAATCCAGCCATGAGGAGACATAAATCTGTAAAGAGTAGATTAAGTAGACATGTGGGAGTGATAAATAGCAGATCACATACAACTATTGGATGAAAGAAAAAAAAAAAAAGACTGAAGAGTTTAACTGGAAAAAGACCAAATGGAAGTGAAGACAATTTAAATATGGAGCCATAACTCATGAGTAAGGAAGGGAAAAAATCCTAGAGGAGTACTTCAGCTACAATCACGGGAAGAGATTTAGAAAAGTTCCTTTGTGCCAGAATTCTTGAAGACAAAACATATCAGCTGAGCTGTCTAAAAGAAGAGCATGCACTGATAAAGAAGGCTATAAATGTCAACACTGATATGAGAGGGTGTAACATGTTTTGATTTTGATATAGAACAAGAAAACAAGAAAGGATAGAAAAATAGGAAAAAAAATATCTAGGAAGAGAATAAAATGAGACAAACCAGACTGTGAAGTAAAAGAAAACAAAAATGACAATATAGCTGATGACAAATTACGTAAAGTAGGAATGAAGAGTTACCAATGTGATTGGCCATAATGCCAAGTCCTAAGATATTTTCAAAGAGAAATCAGGTGATTAATAGAAACAACTTAGGCGATGTATAGTACTTGTCTAAGTATACTGGCTACTAAGCTTCCACACAATAAAGGAAAAGAAAAATTCCTTTGGTATGAACGTGTGTAGTAGTTCAACCAGCTCAACAACAAACTATATGGGTAAAATTTTCCTCCAGTGTGAAAGAGGAGAGGGCAAACCCATTCCAGACTTGCTCAACATCTCTCATGTACCAACCAGAGAAAAAATAATAAAAAAGAAATCAATTTTGTTTAAGACAAACATTATCACCTCATGGAAAATTATAAATTCCTGGGTTTGGTGGGTTTTTTTGAAGTTGACCTATAGATGAACCCCACAACCCCACAATATATAGTATTAATTGCACATAGTATTAAACACATATGCAATATATTATTAATCTGTTTTACTGTGTGTGTGTATATATATATATATACACATATTCTGATGCCAATCTAGAAAAGCTCTACTGTAATGCTTGTTGTGTAGTGACAACAAGCAGAACATTGTCTTTATTTAGGGGCATGTTACAAGACCACGAGACCAGATGCCTGGCCTTGTTTAGAAATACGTGATTAATGCCCAAATAGATAAAGAAACTTCCCTGAACCAAAACAGAAAGAGATACTCCCTTAAACCAACAGGGATGGAGAAACTCCCTTGCATTCCTCTTTTAGCCCTGGCCAGTCTTAGTGTGAAATCCAACAGGGAGGGTAACACCAGATGATCTCACATTTGAAGTTATATAAGTTTGTTTATTTAATAGTACAAAAGCTGGACCCTCTTGCAGCAACTTTGAAGACCTCACCTACCTCACCTATGAGTGGACGCATTGTGTAGGACCTCCCAACTGCTGAGACAGGTGCTCCAAATCCTTGCTGCAACAGGGGCTCCCCAGCATCTGTAGATCTGGATCATGGTAAAGTATAAGGGCAACTGGTGATGTATCTTAATCACTATCATTAACCATATGTAGTAATGATTAGGTGCATTACCCTGCTTAATCTCCTTGCTGCTTAAAACTAGAGTATAATAAGCTTATTGTTTTAACTAAATACATTGCCTTATTACTGTAATACTTTAAAATTGACAGTAAAATAAGCCTACTCTTCTGTTGGTGTCTGTGCCCCTTCTGCAGGCACACCCCACCAACTGGCAAAACAGCAGCATATAACACCTGTTTCCCTGTAACATATCAACCTTGTGATAGACATAGTTGTGATTTATAAGGAACATTCCTAGCTGTTTTTATAAAATAAAAAAAAAAAAAAAAGAAAAAATGCACCATACTCATTGTGGCTTTTCTTAACTTTGGTGTAAAGTTCATGCCTCCATTTTTCATGACCTTTCAGTATGAATAGACATATGAGATTATGAAATTGTAATCCTGCTTTTGATTATTTGATGGAGTTCTCCAAGTTTAGCTTTTACTCCACACAGAATAGTCAAACGTTCATTATTTTTCACCCTGACAATGAATTGACAACTGACCTACATCTCTCCCAGGGGGTGAAAGTTTTAAAGGTGTTTTTACTCTCCACTGTGGGAACCCAAAATGACTAAAGAAAGTAGAAAATGTTTTAAAGTACAATTAACAACAACTTTGTAATTTTTAATATCAATGATCAATTTCTCAACTCTTTGAGAAGTACACAGCAAGACCTAAAGAGTGAATCCATCAGGAACGAAGTAGTATCATACTGATGGTATATGGTACCTAGTGTAGACATCCCCTCCGCATTTATGAAGACATGAAAAATGGGGAAAGCCAGTCTAAAGCCAGAAGGTATACACTGGTAGTAAACGTAAATTTAAAAAGACATGCGCAGAGCAAGAAGAAACACTACAAATTGGGGGGACCTAATAGCTGCCTTCCAATACCTGAAGGGAACCTACAGGACAGCTGGGGAAGGACTTTTTACAAGAGTGTCCAGTGATAGGACAAGGGGAAATGAGTTTAAGTTGAAGGAGAATAGATTTAGACTGGATCTTAGGAAGAAATTCTTCAGTACGAGGGTGGCAAGACTTTGGAATAAATTGCCCAGATACGTTGGGGCTGCCTCCTCCCTGGAGGTGTTCAAGGCCAAGTTGGACGGAGCCTTGAGTAGCCTGATCTAGTTGAGAGGCGTCCCTGCCCATGACAGGGAGGTTGGACTAGATGATCTCTAAGGTCCCTTCCAGCCTAAGCCATTCTATGATTCTATGAAATCCAGAATACAAAGGAAAGGTGAAGAGAGTCATAATTAGTGACAGTTATTGTTACAATGTTTTCTACAGTCTTTAATAAGAGATGGGGCAAACTGGCCATTTTTGGTCAGTTTGGGATTATCAGAAACTTTAAGATATTGATAATAAAACGCTACTTCAGGAACTGGAGAGAATTGGTTGAAAAAAACCCAAACTACTCTGGAATACATGATGCAGATCAACTTCAGCTCTGGAGAGGCCAATGGAGCATTTGACTCTACTGTATCGGAGATTCCCCATGCTATATACATACAGAAAGTTGTGCCTGTGATTAGTGGTCTTTCAAACAAGGTCATTTTCTCTCCTTCTCTACTAATACACTCTTTACAATTCTCTCCACAGAACAATTTGCTTTTTTTCAAGCTTTGTTATGTTTGTTTTGTAGTAACTGAATAAAAAATAAAACACAACCAAATACAAAATCCGAACCCCAACAGTACTACAGTGAACACTTAAAAAGGTTGGCTGCCAGTCACTTTTAAAAGATATAGTTACATCTAAATAATTTCATTTCTTGCAGTAATTTATCATGGTGCTGTCCAGTCATTTGATCCATGTGAAATGAAGATAGAAGCCAGCATACGAATAATTAGTATTAGATATTAATTCTTATTATTTTAGTATATTTTCAGTGATATTTTGTACAGTAGATTACCACAGTGAAAAAAATTTTTGTGAATGTATACACATATACAGAACAGTTGTAGGCAATGGAGGATTTGCTATCTGCACAGTTTTGTTAAAACTTTGAAGTACCATTATGTTAAGTGAAATATATTATGATGCAGAAATTAAAATGAATTTTCAATTGATTCACATTTCCAATTAAATTTATGAGCAGCAGAGACATAATATTATCCACAAAATTGTATCAGATATATTAGCAACCAACTGCATCTGTGCTGTAAAATGTATGACAATAGTGCATTTTTACTGGTTCTAATTTCCTCCTATTCTTTAGAGAGTGGCAAGTGGCCAATGAAATGTGGATATAAAACCAGACTATCGTCAGATGAAGCTGTTATTGGCTTTTACTTACGTAAATTAAGAATTTTACTCAACAAGTTCTTTAGTCATCCTGATGAGCTGAAACATCCATTTGGAAGACTAGTTATACAGCACTTAGTATGATTAGAACATCCAACTGTACTTTATACTCTTTGTGGTAGAAATATCTTGAATTATATTAAGTTAGTAGTGACAATTAATATTGTTTATTTCTTCTACAGGAACTATCCAAAGAAAACCTAGTACAGATGAAAGCAATTGGCACAGTGGTGAACCTGTACAGAACGTTCTGTCCTCTAAATGAATTCTCTTTTTCTTTGCATTTTAGACCTGCTTTAAGTTAATCTCTTGCACACAGAGGTACTCAACTAGTAGAAACAGTCTTTCAGATGAAGCACAAATTGAGGGTCCTGATCACCTGCAGACTCTTGAGATGACACAGTATACTTGAAAGGATAGCAGTATTTGCTCATATCCTACCAGAATTCCCTAGCTGCTAGGCTAAGCAAACAGCAGACCTATTTCCTCCACAAATATTTGATGGAAGCATAAAATAAACTATGACTTGTACTTTGCCTGTGACCATCATATTTACTTCATTCAAACATGGTTATTCTTACCACAAATACCCACTGAAAGGACAGTTTTCACTTGGATTTTTGCCTTTCTCAAAGGCCATGTTACTTAACTACATGAGTCATTCAAACAAGAATAGCATTTCACAATTATTTAATGGATTGGTGTCTTATGAACTGTGACTTATGTAAGTGCGCAATCCACACAAGAATAATTCCCCAAGATATTTTGCATGATAAAACTCCCAAAGTATTGTGTTAGTTCACCTTCATCCCAAAGGGAAAGGAATTAAGCTTGTGACATTACTGCCTCCAGCAATGAACACTGAAAGATAGGGGGCTGAAGATAAGGAAAATAATGGGACAGGCAGAGAGTTTTATACCCCCCTAAAAAAAAAGTCAGAGACTATTAAAGATCACTGTTCAAGTTCCAACTGTTTTTGCAGAGAAAGTGCTAAAATACTGTCGTATGTAACATTAAAAAAACTCTAAAAAAGTACTATTCATCACCTTGGCTACACCAAGTACAATAATCCTCCTTCACAGTCCCACTGACAAACACAAACCTCAAAAAGGAAGCATTACTTTTCATCTGTAGGACTTTATACCATCATACTATATGCAATAATAAACACAATTAAATTTTTTTACCTTGTTAGTTTTTGTCTTCTTGTGAGAATTACTTAACTGAATTGACACTTCGCTCAGTTTTCAGATTATATTTATTCCTTTACTAATTTTTACTCTGCTGTTTTGTGCAAATAAGCAGGTTTCCAGACAGCCGCTGTTTGTTGAATATCCACCTACCAAATTTATAAGGAGAAGCTCTCAGTGTTGGGTGGGAAAGGAAAGACACAGAAGGATTGTCCCTGGATATATCTGCATAGTGTTCTTTTAGCAGGTCCCGGTATGGAGACCTTAGAAAAGCATGAGCAAACACAGGCTCCTCTAAACTGTCCAACAGAGCCATCCTCAGATCCACAGTGTCCAAGCACCTGATAGGCTTGGTGGCGTACTTCCATCTAAAGATCTGTTGTAGATCTTTATAACAAGGCATGTACTAGGTCTCACACAAGGAACAGTTGTCACAGGTCCCCAGAAGAATGACCTTCATCTTCTTGAGGCCCTAGCATTGCTCATCGGTCTTCTTGCAACCAGTAGCAGTCGTAAGATCAATGGTCTTCTGACTCTCCCCACCAAGTCCTCTGCCTCTGGAGAAACTTTTTGTTCAAAGTCCTTTTGCTAGCATCTACAGGAGATAGGACTGAAGACAAGACCAGCAACAGGACTACAATGCAAATCCAAGGTCCACCCAAGAAGGAAAGACAGGCAAACCTGCAGTATAGGGACTGTTGGCCCCTGGCTGAGCTGAAATAGGGCTCCTAGGCTAAGGTGCAGAGGTGGGTCGGAATCCCAGGTGAGGATGATCAAGGTTGTTAAGATTGATTAGTACTCTCAGGGTCCTGAAAAACAGAGGCTTAGCTTCAAAACCATACTACTGCTTTACAAAAAGTGCCCCACTATGTGAACACAGCCACTTTTAGCCTTCATCTATTACTTTTATATGGAACTAGAAAAAAAAGATGTGAATACTGAAATGAGGAAACTTAACAGCAAAAGTATTTGCTGTTAAGCAGGTATTCTTTATTACAGCACTGGGGATTCTCCAACAGCTTAGTAAAGGACATTAGTTCATATACAGTAAAGTCATACATATTCATCAGATTTCCTGGAAAGGGTAGTCTTACACTGAGGAGTTCCCAGAATTCCTTTGAATTCTGCATACATGGCCTAGGCTATTCTATGATTCTATGGTAAAATTAGGGTTAGGGTCTTTTCACTCTCCGGTGGTCATTGACAGTCTTCCTCGCACTGACCACTAGTTGAATTTTTGATTTGCTTTGCTCTTATGTGGTCATGGAATTAGTTCATCCATCCTTTGGCCTTGGAATGCTACAAGTGTGTCAGCTAAAACTAGTTTTCTGGCACTTACCTTGACACTAATGTTCTGAGTCCCTGTTGCCAGTAATATATTCAGGAAGTTTAACGAGCTATCTCAAGGCCTGTTTGACCTTGCCAGACAAGAAGATATCTGTTTATCGGAAAGATATCCTATAATCAACTCTGCTTGACAAATAAAATACAGGTAAATCTTTTGTGTATCATAGTAGCAGACCAGCCAGGGACTGTCAGGGATTCAACCCTTCAGTAACTTGCAAAACCCTGTATAGAATCATATAATTTAATAATAATCCCATCAGACACAAGCACGATACTTATCTATTGAACTCACATTCTGCCTCCAAACAGTAACTTTAGGGGGAATGGGCTGAAGCTGTATCTCGGAGATTTTCCAGTTCAATCGTGCAAAACAGGCATTAACATTTCATCCCTGAACTTACATGTTGCTCCTCACAGTAACCAGGCCACATGCTTGCTAAGACTCTGTCTCCTGAAACAATAACAGAAAAAAATTTTGAAGTTGGCTAAAAATCATGCCATTTCCAATCAAGTACACAAAGGACACAAACAAACTGACATATGATTTTTTGCTATTAATTTCTTCCTTGGTAATTTAGTATTTTTTATGCAACAAAGAAGAAATTTGGAAGACAGTCTAAGAAACTATTCTGTTTTTCAAATAAGAAGTTATTTACATTATTAGTACTAGGTCAAACCAAGAATCTGTTTCTGAACTGTCAAAATTTATGGGAATCAGATGTCATACTTGGAGGACATCTCTAGGTCTTTGCTAGGACAGAGAAAACAGTGTAACATTATCACATCTAAACATTGGTATGGTTAGATTCAAATCAATACCAAAACATTGCAGAGAAAGTTACAGTCTGATCACCCAGGAAGATTTTACTGGGATCTACAAAATCTGAGAGATATCTTCTGTAGCCACAGAGTATCATATTCCTTATCCCCACTCTTGCTTTCAGCTTAGTGAAATGGGTGTTTTGCTGACACCAAAAGGCAGAGATAAGAAAGGTACCATGTGTCCCTGTGCAAGCACAGAAGAGTAAAGTGATTTGCGACTTGCTTCTTATTTATACATTTGTTTGAATCTGCGTGCACTGGTTTTATATGGCTGGTAGGCAAAAGAGAAGAAAACAATGAATAAGCATTCAGTTGGTCAACTATTGATATAAGAGTCTGAGCAAGCAACTGCAAAATTCACTATGGTAATTTGTCTGCATGGGTCAATGGCTATTGACTGCCTGAAAATAAAGGTCGATCGCAGTGATAGATTTCAGTGTCATAGCTATGAACATATATTAATAAACGCAACACAGAAGTGATTTTTGATTCTGGTGGAAAGGGCAGATAATCAATATCCTCATGTCCTTGCTCAGTCTGAACTTTGTACTTGGATTACGCTAATTAAAGATTAAACAAAATGCTGACGCTTTCATATCATTAGAGATGGAGGAAAACAATAAAGTAGCAAGTGGCTTTTGCTGGCTATTTCATCCTGAAATGAGCAATCAAAACGCCTAAGTCATTTGAGAAAAGCAACACTGTTTTTTGCAACCATCCTCTCCTGTCCTAGATACTACTTCTACTACATGCTTGCCACGAGGACAAATTCAGCACTTTACACTGCAAACAAACATAAGCAAGTGGTTTGGACAATTTTTTGTACAAGAGCCCAGAAGATCTGGTCTGTTGGTTCTTTTCAGACAGACGCTCAAGCTATAAGGCCACTCCTCCTTGGTTGTTTCACCCAGACTGAGCATTGTTTTCTCAGATGTTTGATGCTTCCCTTTGGATGGAAGCAAAAATGCAGATTTTTGGCACCCTGAACCTACCGGAACACTGCAATCCACCTTCTTCACATCCCCTCCTTCCCTTCCTGACACTTGGACTTGGTGGTGCATCCACTTGTGGTGGATGTATCCTGAGATGCAAACTGCAAAGGAGTGAGACTAAATATGCATCTCATCATGTGTAACATGTTCTGTGAAATGGTTTGAGTTTCAGTCACTTGGTGCAATGACTGCCACAAGTATTCTATTACACTGTTCGACTGCTCTGTCTGATCATTGCAAGAAATGCCCACATTATTCAGGTATTTCATTAAATACTTGTCATTAACATAACAGGCATACCATGAAACCAGTTATTGAGTGAAATGACTAAAATTTCCATTAATTTAGAGAGTAGATGCATTGCAAAAGTGTTAATTTTCTGAAATCATATGGAGAACTGTATTGGCCATGGGGTGAGCATAAAACACTACACAGTGCTATAAATAAATATAATAGAAATAGTTTTACTTCTTTTTTTTTGAGCTATCAATTCCAAATAATCAGGAACTAGGTGTTTTACATATTATTTACCTATTATTTTCCATATTTTCCTGTTATGAATAAAAAATGAGAATTTTGCCAATTCCGTTGCACAGACATTACACAGTATAAAATCAGATTAGGCAAAATTTTACTGACTTATTCCAATGTTAGACTTTCCACCGTACAGTACTTGGGTGCTGCAGCATAAAGACTGGCTGCTGATCTGCTAGTCATTTAGATAGGGCACCCAACTGCAGAACACTGGAGCACTCCCGGTGCTCGTTCCTGGTCCTCCTTCTCATGTGGGAGGCATTGTGGAAATCACTCAGTGATCACTGAGGTGTGGGGTCAGATCCCACCTACGGCACACAGCGTGGGTCTCATGTACTTCACTTTAGAAGAAAGTTACATTTGTGTACTCTTTGTAAATCAGGTCTCCAAAGTTGCAGAAATTTACATACAGTTTTAATCTTTCCTCTTCAAAATGACATTTTCAAAGGCCAGTTAAGCAGAATTACATCACTGACTATTTTACTCTTCTTAATATCTGCAGCCCAAATTTCTATCCAAATGTACGTGGTCTCTTAACTGTTTATGTGACACAAAATGTGAATGGATAGGGTACTTCTATGTGTATCGCTGTCACAGTGATTCCAAACTAAACAATATTATCTTAACTTCCATAACTAAATTCACCACAATGGTAATTCAATAAATTTCAAGAGGCAGACACTCCAGTGAGCGCAATCATATCCTTACTATTCTCTTTATAAAAACCTTCCAACAGTTTAATAGCAAGCACTTTTTTTCACAAAGCACAATGGAGCTCCACTGCCATTGGTTTTGTAAGGCAGATAGAGCACATATTCATGCTGGAAATGACTCAAGTTAACACCCCTAAACACTGCAGTTTTTGTAACCTTTTGTTGAGGGTTAGGGTAGGGTCGGCCACTAAACGCTAACAGATGCTCTCTAACACCCTCTGTCACCCAAATGGGGAGAAAAAGGGAATGAAGCAGAGAGACTAATGGATTAGAAAAGAAAACTAAAAGAGCTTTAATAAAACAATTAAAAAAACTAATAAGGAAATAATTAAAATAAAGAAATATATACAAATATATACAAATCTGATATTGAACCCAACTCTTCCCCTGAATAGAAATCATCGCTGATGCTGCATAGCAAGTGGCACCAGGGAAGCCCCAGTCTCAGTGGTAGACGGGATCTAGACACAGGAGCTGGATGTAGGAACTCAGGATTGGGATGAAAACCAGAATATTAGGTGGAGCCCTCCTTGGATGCTGGCCATTAAAGAAGAAAAAGAAAAAAGAGGCCTAAACCCCTGTGATGACTCAGTTCTGTGCTGAATATGACGTATGTGGAACGGAATACTCTTGCTGGTCACCTGTCCTGTCTGTTACTCCCCGGAGGTGCAACCTTTTACTTTCTTGTGACCCCTCTCACTAGCCGGCACCCCCAGCGTGGCACACAAAAGCCAGCAGTGGCCTTGGTCACTGTAGGAATATGTATCAGCAAGAGCCTTTCGGCATCCCAGTGCCAGGCAGTAACTGCAAACATCAGGTGTTATCACTGCCAGTAGCACACACTGTCTGCAAAAACATGCTGCTGACTTCAGAAAGTGCAACGTCTTAGAGGAGTGAACTGAGAAGTAAAAATCACTGAACAGAATTGTTTCTGTATAGCTCAAACCAGGACACTTCTTAATCAATTTCCACAATAACAAGTGGATTAAAATTTACCAAGAGTTGCTACAACCTATTTCTTGAAATTTCCCCCAAGATGGAGTGGTATATATCAAGAGCTGTAATTTCAGTGCAGAGATGCTGCATCCGACATCATTGGGAAAACGGTGATGTTTGCAGCATGCTCCTAGCAGCATATCTCTGCAACGGTGCTTCAGGATCGAGAAGGGGTTTGAATGTGCTGTTTTGATGGTGGAAACCTGCTTATCAGACAAACCTCTTCAATCTGCTCTAATTGAACTTTTGTGTTATTTCCTTGGAGTTTCTCTTCAAACTTTCTGAGAGGCCGTGACAGGGCAATATCCACAGCCTGGGACGTGTGCTCAGCCTCTCTTGGGGGCCAGGCAGACAGCTGGGCTGGGCAGCCAAGGCTTATCGCTTGCCCTGTGTCTTCGGCTACAGGAGACACTAGCATTAGGTTATGAGCTAGCCTTTTTACTATTATTATTTTCCAATGCCTTCTGCTTAACCATACTACAGAGTCACAGAACCACAAAATTACTGAGGCTGGAAAAGAGCTCTGAGATCATCAAGTCCAGCCTATGACCCAACACCACCACAGGGGCCAGACCAGGGCACTAAGTGCCACATCCAGCCTCTCCTTAAACACCTTCAGGGACGATGACTCCAGCTCTTCCCTGGGCAGTGCATCCCAGTGCCTGAGCACCCTCTCCATGAGGAAGGGCTTCCTGAGATCCAACCTAAACCTCCCCTGACG
>NW_009721132.1:63756-94152 GCF_000703405.1 Apaloderma vittatum
GCCCGCTCGTCCTGTCACTGGCTGCCCGGAAGAGGAGCCCGACCCCCACCTGACTACACCCTCCCTTCAGGCAGTTGTAGACAGTGATAAGGTCCCCCCTGAGTCTCCTCTTCTCCAGGCTAAACACCCCCAGCTCCCTCAGCCTCTCCTCTAGTCCCTTCCCCAGCCTCATTGATCTCCTCTGGATCAGCTCCAGCAGCTCAATACTTTTCCTGAAGTGACAGGCCCAGAACTGCACACAGTATTATGTTTGTGCATTTCAGTTTGTGCTCATTGTAATTTATTCAAGTACTGAAATGAATTATTTAATGCCACCTGGGAATTAATTCAGCCAACCCCTGCGTTACTTTAGTACTTCTCAAATAGTCTGAAGCATTAATGCCAATATTGGTGTTTAGCTTCTCCCACAGCTGTGGGAGGAGCAGGACAGTTACCTCCTGTGTGACAGTACATAAGTTAAAGGGAAAAATGTATCTCATGGCTTTACAGTAAGGCAAGTTTTGCTTTAGTAAAGATAGTGTTGTTCTTCCCTGGAACAGCAGGCATGGCTGGCTGTCCAGTGCAGAAAGTCACCAGGTTGTTTCCTCACTCTCCTTTTTGGAGGCAAACCTGCCCCCAAGTGTTTTCAAGGAATAGGATTTTTATTGAGCCTTAGATTGGGCAAAGTGGGGAAGTTTCTCAGTCTCCCACTTTAATACTGGATACCTCCACTAGGCACAGTGACATCACATTATTTCCAAAGACACTGTCTGAGAAGATAAAATAGGAATCTAAAAGGAGGATATAGCCATCAGCTGGATATTCTTAACTCAGTACAAGAAGTTCACAGTGACTTTTCATATTTGCTTGATCCTGTCCAGTAGCAGGTCAACTGTCCAATGTTCACTAAATCACCACAGTTGTTAAAGTACTCTTGCCCTCTTGTCAGTGGCTCTGTATATCTGAGTCCAGGGACTTCCATGCTTATCAAGTATTAATATGTCTCTATAAATAGACACAAGCTGTAGGTGAAAAGACAGCACTCATCAGCTTGCCACCCAAGCAAACCAAACTGGGCAATATAAGTCCAGTTAAATTGTGATTCCTTCTTGGTACAGAGGTGTTTAGCAGAGTACATTACTCTGAGGGTGTCACATGTCCCATTCAGAGAGATGCCAGAAATAACTGTGTTTTTTAAAGCTCTACGGGCATCAGAAATACAGAGGAATCTTAAACTGATTCATGGTGTTAATTAAGTAGAGCTGGTCAGGTTAGGTCTGCTGCAAAAACATTTTTAATAGAGTTGACCAAATCAGTGATGGGAAAAGATGACTTTCAATGTTTCTAGCTTATACAAGCTAGATTTAAAAAGCCAAAACCACCACCAACAAAACAAATTAAAAAACCCCAAGAAAATAAACAACAAAAGCACCAGTTTATATGTCTCAGTATCTCCATTTCAAAAGGAAATATTTTATTTTCCTGCAACCTCTTGTCTAGATATTTCAACACATTATTACTGGGGAAAAAAAATGCAATGGAAAGATATTTCAAAATCAGAACAATTTAATTGATTGAACCTTTTTTTTGTTTTGTTTATTAGCAGTTTAGAAACATTTCCAAGTTCTTAAACCTTAAAAGACTTTCCTGAAAGGCAAAATATCTCCTTAGTCACCAATAAGTCACATAATCAGGCACATGAATATTTCATGTGAGATGAAACCACATGAAACATGCCGAAAAACTAGCACAGAGATTCTCCTTAGCCCCTCTGTTGTGTCACAGTATTGCTTAAATGGTGGGGTTTCTTTGTACTCTGCCTTTTTGTACTCATTTTTGCTCAAATGTTTAATCTTTCTTTTTTCCCCTTTTTTACCAGATCTGTTCTGCTCAGCCTTTTCCACTATCTTTTCCATCATGTGGAACAAGGATGACCTTCCTAAGGGCCTCTGTGGCAGTGGGCTCAGTAGATGGATGGAAATACATCCTTGCCCTCCTGATGGAGGGCAAAGTGGCAGGAGCGAGGAGGCAGGAGCATTTACACATCTTGCTCGAGGGAGACATGGGGTGAAGGACAAAAGATAAAAGCTGGTACAAACCCCCTACCAGGTCCAGATTCTGCTCTTGGCAACTTCACAGGTATAGAGAAGAATCCAACAGAAAGACCAAACTTCCTCCTTGGTAAGTGTACCAGCGGTCAAGGAGGTCTTTCAGGGCAAGATAAAGACCAATGCTTATTTCATTAGAAGAGGGGATGCAGGAAAAGGATGAGGCAGACATTTTCAGTCTTTTTTTACAGGCACTTGGTACAGCACAAGACAACATAATAAATTTCACATGTTTTCAAACTGTCCTCATAAGTACATTGGGTTGTTTAGCGTGGAGAAGGCTCTGGGGAGACCTTATAGTGCCTGAAGGGGACTACAGGAAAGCTGGAGAGGGACCGTTTACAAGGGTGTGCAGCAACAGGACAAAGGGCAACGGTTATAAACCAGAGCAGGGTAGATTTAGATTAGACATTAGAGAGTTGTTTACTATGAGGGTGGTGAAACACTGGCAGAGGTTGGCCGGCACAGTGGTGGAGTCTCCATGGCTGGAGACATTCAAGGTCAGGCTGGGTAGAGCTCAATGTGATCTAGTTAAAGATGTCCCTACTCATTGCAGGTGAGTTGGACTACATGACCTTTAAAGGACCCTTCCAGCTCAACATATTCCATGATTCTACGATTGGTGGAAACCAGGCCTATGGTCTAAAATCCTAAACTCCAAAAGAAAGTCTCCTGGGAGTTCCAGTTTTACTGCTTATGGACTTTCTTCTTCTCTTTCTGTACATCAATCCTTCTTTTCCTGCTGCTGATAAAGATGCAAGAAAGAGATTTATATATTTTCAAGCCTTAAGATCTTCACCATCAAGGTATGGCTGCATACAGACCACAAAATACACTTTCCATGCAGAATTTGAAATGTGCAATGTTTGCTTCATACCATAGTGTCATCATACAGCAAAGGAGTGAATCAATCCTATTGCTGTGAGGTCATTTGAGACTACATTCAATGCATTCATGTCTCCCCTACATCCCAATTTTTAGAGGGTTGGATGTACATTTTCCTCTTCCTCTGCTAGAAATTTACAGAAGTTTCTTTTTTTCACTGGTTTTCAAGGCTTCTGGAAGACACTATTCACAGAGAAACAAAGCAAACTGTAAGAAAACAGCGAGGTTTAAAAACTTCAAAAAGGAGGAATGAAAATTTGGTGCTGGACTGAAAGCAATGCTAACACTTCATTTTTGGAACCAAATTTGCTTCAAGAAAGCTTAGCATCAGTATGCTGTACCTGCAAGGGGAAGCTAGAGTGTCCAGAAGCCCTAGAGAGGAGGGTATTCAAAGGCAGAACCCCTGACAATCCCATAGCTAGTTACTAGGCCGTTTCCAATTTAAAATTACCAGGTTTTCCTCCACCTGCTCCTGAGGAAGAAGTTTGTTAGAGCGAGCTGCCTCTGCCACCGTGTGGGAGGTGGCGGGGAGTGCAGGAGTGCCCTGTCACCAGCAACCCTGCTCCAAGCCTTTCCTTTCAAATGAAGAAACTGGCCAGTATTGCAACTCTCTGCCAGCCCAGCTGCCTGTGAGGAATCACCCCAAATGGCACACGGGAAAAGAAGCTTAATCTCTTCAGCTTTATTTGGCAATGGGTAAGAGTGGGGGAAAAAAGAATACACTGCCAAATTCCCCAAAATCCTGAATTTGAGCATGCACAAACTTTGTGGCCAGTTGTAATCTGGAGCTGTGTATTTGTCACGGACACTCCCATACTCCATATATCAGCACTGACTAGTGAACAGCAAGGACAGTGTTTTGCCAGTAAGATACACGTAAGGAAGGAGCAACTGACAGCAGACATTTCTCAAATGCATTACTTAAAAAGTTGTTTAGCTGCTGGGAAACTGTTTCGAGGCATGCAGTTGCAGGCTATCCTAGGACCATAAGCCTACATTATTAAACCATTCAAGGACTAGATGTAGTCTAAGTTACAGAAATAAAATGCAGGCTCTAAAAAAATAGATTATTTTGTATGGACTAGAATATTCATACCAAAAAAAAAAAAAGAAAAGAGCTTCCTGGCACCAAGGACACTGCGAACCCTTTCAGCCACCTATTTCCTGGGCATCACTGTGGACATGCAACTTGTCTAAGCAAGCACGTAATTTAAAAGGAGAAAGTTTATCATGAATATCATTCCAAAAATACTTCATTGCCATGCGTTGGTTTAAGCTGTCAGAAATGTTTTTAAACCTATCATACTCAGTAGTAAAGCTAGTTGGAAAATAAATGGGTGAAGAGGGGAAATATGTGCATGTTAGTAATACCATTGCTTGCTTCTGCTCTTTTCTCTTTATCCTCTTCTAGTTCATTCACAATGCAGATCATTTTTATGCCTTAGAACAAAGCAAAGAAAATCTCAAGACTGTCATAAAGATTAATGCAATTAACTAAAACATAGGGAAAAACAGTAGCTGTTTGTGTTAATTATTGCTCCCAGTTCTTTATATTTGGATAGGTATATACGCACATATACAAATGTGTACATACATAAATTAATATATATTTATATATACTGCTCCTTACATTCAGGAGAAAGGGAAACTGTATTCTAAGATCCTCTTAAAGCCCTATGGAAAGACCTGTGAATGAAATACCTACTAATCAGACAGCAGTGGATTCCTGGGAAGGCCAAGGGTTAAAGACTATAGAGAGTGTTGTCTGGTGCCTGCAAAGGCAAGGGATGGTGGAATAAGGGACAGCATTACTGTCCTGCAGTTTTCCAGCATAATCTGAGTGTCAACATTTTGATCCATTTGTATCTAGATTTAGAATGAACAAGGTCCCATGAAATTTAATCTGATTATCATTGAAATTATAGGCTCACTCTCCCTGTCTGGATTATGTACATTTTACAGAATTTGAGAGGGGCACAATTATCACTATATTTTGTCTTACTTGACTTGGATGACATTTAAATATTACTGTTAACCTTCTTCTAAGTCTGGCTTCTTAGGCAATAGCCCATCTTTATCTGGCTAACCTTTATGTCTTGACTCAGCATTTTCTGTGTAGCATTTGAGGATATCTGATTAGGTATATACAGACATAGAGACCATAATTAAAATTTAATTTGGAAAACTGACATTAGATTTTCCTCCTCTTCCCACGCTGTAAGAAAAAAAAAGTCTGGGGGGGAGGATTACTGGCTGCAAGAATCTTGCAGAGAAAACTGAACCTCTTGGAGGACTGAGATCCTGTACCTTCTCCAGTATGAATTTAGGTTTTCCAAGTCGGTGAGTGCCACGCAAAGTTGAGCCACAGGTCCTGCAGCAACTACAGCATCCTGAGAAACTGGAGACATAAGGAGCTCTGGTGCCTGGCACACTGAGCTAAAGGCCAGGATGATCCAGAATTTACTCCTTGATCAGTCAAAGACTGATGCTAGTTACGCATCCAGCTCTTCCTGCTATTTTATTTATAAGCCACACAGGACAAAGACTAGGCTTGCAACAAGCTGAGTAAACTAAACCAGACTGTTCCCCATATCCCTGGCAGAGCATGAGCACCATGCCAAGGACAACCCCAGCTCTATGCTCACCCCAAACACACCTTGTGCCTCTCCAGCCAGCCTCTGCAGGAGCATTGTGAAGGAAGTGGTGGAATGGGCAATGTCATGGCAAATTTGTGAGTATACAGCAAGTTATAGCATCTGCTGGTGGTTAGCTTAAGTTTTATCCCATCATTGTGGTGTATTTTTTCAGTCACGGACGCTGATCTTTCTTTGATTCTCTTGTGCATCAAGAGGATGAGGGATGTAGAACAGGTGAGGATTCTTCACCTCTCCAGCATTGATCCACACATTAGATGGAGATGTGATGCAAGATGTTATGTGTGATCTCTCAAACATGAGGTTTCTGCAAGAAACAAGGGTTGTCACAAACACCATTTTACAACCCGGTCATGTCCTGGATTAGGTGGGACTCTGGCGGGAGTAACAGTTGTTAAACAAGGGCAGTAAAATGACATATGAATGTACAGAAATAGACTTGGCAGTTCAGAGTGCTGCATGTTTTCTGTTCAAGATAATTCTAGCAATAATGAAGTAAAGCAGAAGCGGTTTAATGTTAGCAAATCTAATCACATTGATTATTTATTATTATTTGAGCAACACCTCTACTAAAATAGACTCAACGAAAGTTAAACAATCTCACTAACAACTTAATTTTCATTTGGTAATCCAAGTTGTTTCTGAAGAAATATGAGAAACACAAAAGAAAACCTCTCTGCCTCTATTAATGTTTTATGTCTTAGTTATAATTTTATTCCAGAACTGCCTTGTTTCACCCTCTGAGAATAGTGTAGTAATGTCTTAAAGGCTGATACGTAAAGCAGTTTAATTACTGTCAAAAGCAGTTTAATTACTATCAGGTGGTTAGATCAACAGCATGAAAGCACTGTTAAACCACTCACTGGAAATTGTTCCTTAAATACTTCTGAGATACCAGCGAGAATTGTATTCCTACATTAAAATTGAAAGTAATGCTTGTTACTTCTTTAGAGGTGGTGTTTTAATTGTTTGAGCGTCTGGGTTTTTTGACTAGTGGCAATAGGCATGATTTTTCAGAATTACTTCAGCAACTAAGATTCCCACACCCCACTGCCAGAAAGGCCCCCAAGCTTCCAACGTCTCCAGAAGTTAAAATCCAAAAGTGGTACTTACTTTTGAAAACTAATTTCATGACCACTTTTGGTGTTTGAGCACGAAAGTGTCTCTATACTTGTCTCAGTCATAGCATATACTCTGCAAATAGCTTATTTTTTTTTTAAGTGAAATGTGCATTTTAAGTCAAATGTTCAAAATTTTATAATTTAACTGAGGAGAAAATCATACTGAAAATTTTATTACTGAAAATTAAGGCTTTTGGAAAAAAAACCCACACCACATTTTGGATTTGACACACTGAATTACAGAAGAGATGAATTAGTTTGCTCAAAAGTAGCATTTCACATAAATGTAACATTTCACAAAATGGCGCAAAAGAAGAATTATGTTAAATGACTACCAGTGGATAGACAAAACTTTTCACATGTTTTTGAGAGCACTTACGATTCCTTTGAACAGGCCCTTCCTTAGTCCTACTCTGCTTAATGAGCCTACTTACAGGTACAGAGAAGAAGAAATCTGGTTTGGCATTTAGGAGTGAATGAAATCTACTTCGGTGTAATTCAAGTAGGCTGGCAAACCATTACATTACTTTCTCACATTTTAACGATGTACAGTATTAAAATCCATGATGATGATGACAGGATTCATTGGGGAGTTTTTCTGAACGGCTAATTTTGTCACATGTATTCCAGGGTACCAGACACTGCTGACTAAAATTGTTCCGAAAAGTCTCAGAATATGGGGAGGGTTTAACAGCTTTAGAAAGCTTTGCAAGGACAGAATACAAAAGAGCACTGAACTCAGAAAGATAAAAATAATCAGTTAAAAAACCAAAACAAAATGAAAGGTGGCTAAGAGCAGAAAAAAACCTCTCTGATTATTTCAATCCATTGCAAATCAGTAGTCAGCATGATGTGCAGGGACTAACCATAAGGCAGAAGCATTCACTAATAAAAAAGGTTTTAAAGAAGAAAGGTGTGTTGTTTTGGTTTTTTTTTTAAAAAAAAAGAAATTGAGCATCTAGAAGACATTTCCAGGATTTACAGACATTCTTAGCACATTTTCTTTCCACCCACTCATTTATTTATTATTTTGTGGCCCTCCTCTGGATCCAGTACAAGTTCATGTGCTTCTTGTGCTGAGAGCTCCACAGCTGGATGTAGTACTTCATTTCTCCTGTCACATTTTACCATAGTTGTTCCAACTGTTAGCTGCTCTGGCCAATGCAACCTTAATTCCTGTTGGATTTACTGGATGTTTTTATAACTAAGAGAACAGTCAGTAGCAACACCTCCCTAAGCAGATTGACTCTTGCAGACCTCCCTCCATGGAAGCCCCATTGCTTTCTGGCTTGGTATTAGCTCTTTATCTGGCTAAATTTAAGTATTTTGCTAACCTGAGCTGAATTGATCAGGAGTTATTCTAATGAACTAGATTTCCTCTCAAATTTTAACAACTAGAAAAATTTATTGGGTCTGAAGAAAGACCTGTGCTATGCATAGATCCACCAGAGGTATTAGTAAGTCCAGTACCTGCAATACGTGAGCAAGAGCATGGATACGCTGGAGAATTAGATGAGGTTCAAGACCCTAAAGCTACTGCTCCAAAAGTGGTTTGCCCTGTCCACTCATGCAGCTCTGTTTTTGACTTCTTGGGTTTTGAGATGGCTCCCACTACATCTCCTTTGTGTTGCTACACTTCACACAATAAAACAAAAATCTTCCAACATGGCCACCTCCTCCCAGACCATGAGGATGCCTCACAGGAGATCACCTTGTTGAAGCTGCAGTGAAAGGAGAAGATCTTTCTCCACTCAGGCACTGTGCCCTCTATGTCTGCCTTCCCTGAAGGCAAAGAGAGAGGCTGGGGTTTAACTGAAGCGAAGGCACATGTGTGACATGGAGAAGGTAGGAAAGAAAGGACAGAAACTGGAGAGAGAGAGGGATGGGAATGGTGCTGAGGGGCGGACGCTAACTGCTGAAAGAGAAGAGAAGTTGATAGCGTCCTGACAGAGATGAAGCTGGGTCAAGATACAAGTGACATTTAAAGCCCATACAATTCTCAATGCAAGCTGTATTTAAAATTACCATAGGGCTGTAAAACCTCTCTTCTTTCCATTTTACTGTTCCCTACTGCAGCTTAAACAACTTGAGTATATGAAAAGGCATAGCCTGGCAGGCTTCAGAGCAGGATCAGAACCATCTGCACCAATGTCCTTAAAAAAGCAGGTGCTTCAGATTGAAAGCAAGATACTAAACAAGAGTTTTACTGGTGCCTAAAAATGACAGATGAGAGTCTGCTAGAAAGACTTTGCTTAATAATGATTTATGGAAATTGTATTTTTTTTTCCCCAAAGAGCAGTTTTATAAGAAACCCCCTGGTCTTTCATCACTGTCACTAACCCACATCATACAAACAATATATTCTTTTATATTCTAAATGCACATACTAACCAGCAAGTGGTCCTGTAGAAATTGAAATGACCTCTCAAAGACCCTTTGTCTCTTTAACTAGAAACAGCATTTTGCTGGGAAATCTATCCGAGTTAAGAAAGTTATGGACTTAACAGCACAGAAAAAAACTCCACACCTTTACTTGAAAACTGGTTTAAGAATGATTTACTGTTCGTAGGCCTGTAAGAGATGTTGTAAGTTTTTTTCCAGGCCTTGGGTGATCTGTCCCCTTGATTCTTCAGGCACCTCCTATTAAGAATCTAAATTAAATTAGCTGTTAAAAATACAAGATTTGTCTTCTATATCTGTTTCAGTAAACTGAATTTGCTTTTTTGCTGTTAAAGCACAAGTAACTGAGTTAGTAAAAAGAAGGTAAGGGTAGTACTAGGAGTTGTACCAATCATAGGGAAAAAAAATAGGGAAAAGAAAGCACCAAAAGTGTGAGAAAGGTATCATGCTGGCATCATGTCCTAAAGGAAGTAGTTGAAATTGATGGAATAAATTAAAATGCACCTGAAAAGCTTATTTGAAGTGTATAATTATACAGTGCTCAGGGGATGAAGTAGGTCATTCCAGGTCACGATTCTGTTGGTGTTAATTTCTATAATTAATTTCTACTGGATTTTGCTTACAATACTAATTTTATAATTTAAACTGTGTTTGCATGCTGCATATCATACATGTACAACTACTTAAAAAGATGACAAGTAACAGTCCAAAAAGAAACAAAGGCAACTGTAGTAATATTAATATTTATAAGGAAGCTTAATGAAGCAATCCAACAGCCATATCATTCTACAATAGAGCTGTAAAAAAAGTACGTATAAATTGAGGTGGGTAGAACCAAGAAGTTAGACAGAAGAGACAAGAGACAGAAGAAGAAGAGAAGAAGCATGCAGACAGAGATGAAGACACCAAGAAGAAAAGTGCAGGAGGAGAAGGAAAGATGACAACATCCTTGAACTCTGATTGGCAAGACCAACTCAGCAACCTGGACTGGTGATCTCCGTCTCTCTTTCCCCAGCCTCCCCTTTCCTCTCGCTCTCTTTCCCCTTTCTCACTAAGTAATGCAAGGCCTATCATACAGGTTGCTAAGTTTCTTTCTTGTAGTTAAGCATAGTACTGCCTGTTAGAAGTTTTTAAATGTCCTTTTTCCTTGTTATCATTAACATGCAGCATGCTGTAGTTTATTGTTTACCTGGCCTTTTCCTGTTTGCCATTAGGTATAGTATACTGCCTGCCCTAACATGTCATGTAACTAAAACCAATTATTGTGAGCCCCATCTACACGTTGTGAGAAATCAGTAAGTGTTTGTGTATGGCCCTTGAGACTTATCTCACCATTGTCCACTCTGCTGTGGAATTACGAGAGACACTTTCCCACCCCCCGCCCCCAGGTGGGATGTGACATACTCCAATACCTTTCTGCCAAATGTCATGGGAAATGGCAATGCTTTGCAACTCTTCATTGGGGCATATTTCCAATATGGAAATACACAAACTGCCCTACAAGGCTGCTGCTAAATTCTCCTCAGCAGCAGTGGAACATGAACGTGAGAAGAAATATTTGGACATATTGCAAGAAAGAGAGGAAAAACAGTTTTCCTGTCAGATAACTTAGTGTTGTGTAAAAGACAGCTAACATTTTTAAGTTTTGCATAAGATACTTTGAAGAGAGACTAGGAATGAACAAGGAATGCACCTGAAGGAGACAGACAATCACAGGTAGAAAGTAACTTGACACCATATTGTCTTGCCTATTTTAGCTTTTGACATATCTTTAGAGTAAGGATATCCTTGCTCTCCCAGTCCTCTCCTGCAACATCCTCCTCAGAGAGACCTACTCAAATCTCACACCACTTTTAGAAATTATGCAATTTAGTCTTACTGCCTTGTTCAATAAAATGTCACAACTTAATAAAATTTAGGTCAATTAGCCTGCATATTGGAAAACTTTGAGATATCCCTCTATAGTATATTTTATAGCAATTCTTGCAGTAACTGCTAAAGGATACACACACTGATCTAAGCTGATGTAAGCACATACCGTATTATATGTATAGTGGGTGAGGGAAATTTCATTTTTACATATAACTTCTAAGTCTGCACAACTCTATGCTCTGACCTGTGCATGAGCTATGACACAATCAGAAATTAAGGCCTTTATTGGTGACTATGATCCAGTCAGGAAAGTCTTCCCTCCAATTCCAGCAACCCGGTGTTGTGGAGGAACCCACAAAGGAGACAAGGCAGCTACTAAAACTTAAGATTTATTTCAACCAGAAAATTACCTCACACTCTGGCAGGCAAAGCATATTACAAGTTTAGATGCCAGTCAGGAACATATTACTACAACTTGGTTCAGGAATTTGTGACTATTACTTTCAGAAAGATGATCCAAAACACACACGCATTTAATCAAAAAGGGGAAGAACCTCTTACTCAAGGGTACCCAGGAAAAGGGGAATCACTCACCCTCAGGGGGAAGAGTGCACTCAAGAGTATCCAGACGTATTCACTCACCAGAGTGGGGCAAACGTTCCTAATCCTGGAAAGTTTCTTCGGGTGCCAGCCCGATCCAAGGGGATAGTGCCCAGCTGCAGACTTTCCGCTCCCAGAAAGAACCAGCTCACATTGGCTCTCTGGTGGGGGCCCCATTTATAAGTGAGTTGAGTCTGGCCTGTGGTCATTTCTAATTAACTTGTTAGCCAGTACACAAAAGGCAAGGTAGGCACCTGAAGTAAATTCCTCAAGCCTTAATGACCACCCTTCTCCAGTCCTCCTTGACTGAATTATAAGCCTATTATTTTTTCCTATACACTATGAACATGAAGGGAATATATTCTACTTCAATTTTGCAGAAACTTTTAGCTCTTTCGAGATCGTGGTGCCTCTTCGCAGTTTTCTCTTTCCTAAAGGACTTACATTATTTTAATGTTTTCTGCTAAGTGATATGTTCGAGATTTCTAATGAATCTCAGGCCCTCACTGATTTGCCTTGAAAGGAAATATCCAAAAGTGAACATGAAAAATCAACATGAAGTTCTAAGGCATTTCTACCATTACATGAAGAGAAAGGTAAACTCTCTAATCCCTGTGCAGTGAGTACCTTCTTGCCTCTTAGTAGTTTTAAATCGACATACCTTTGCTCATCTACAGAGCAGATAGAGCAGGAATCATATGGGAGAAAAAACAAGCCATCATTTGCATAATCGTGGAGGGAAGTCTTAAGCCTTCTTATGCTGGAACACAGACATACAAGTTACGAGACTCAGCCAGTATTGCAGACATAAATTACAAATGAGAGTAAAACATAGACTGCATGTACCACAAAACACAGAACTCAAGTATTCAAACTAAGGCAGCAACAACATTTCCTACAAAGATGTGATATGATACAGTGCAGCAGAAAGCAAGCAAGAGCACTTAAAAACCATCAGACAGCCAAAGACAGCTTCAAAAATGTCAGAAGGAAGCTGCAATTCAAGGTCTCTCAGGCTATGGCTTTCTATTCTACTCACTTTGCTGACGAAATAAAGAATGCTATTTTTATAGCACTTGGTTTCCGCTAGTGGATCCAAATCAAACAAGAAAGGAATCAGCAGCTCCAAAGAGAAAGTAGGATTCACATCAATTCTCAAGAATTAAAGTTTGTTCAGACACCTCCCCTAAATAGTGGAAAATACCCCTCAGTTGTGGTAGCATCATACAACAAATTTCAGGCTTTGTGAAGTAGTAAAAAAAAAAAAATCATTTGTAAGCTGAGTGCTGTGAAAACATCTGTGCTTCTTCTAGTGTGTACCAATGATAACAGCTTAACACCAGACTTAGAATGATTAATACCATGTTCAGCTAATACAAAGTAGGAAAGTCCTTCTGTACTTAGTACCTCATAAAATTAAGAAAATATCACAATCTTTGACAAGTCTTTGAATTTCTTCATGGAAGAAGTCAACATCTGGTTTCCTGGTAGCTGTGTTGGAGAAAATAATTCTGAAGAAATCAGCTTTGTTACCCTGTGGCTGCAAGCTAACCATTGTCATCTGTGCTTCCATCTTGGCAGCAATTTGCATAGAAGATGGGAATGAGTGTGGTTAACTGTCTTTCTGGGAAAAACAAATTTTTTAAAGAAAAACCCCACAAAGTTTTTTTCTCCTTCTGCTCTATACCAGGCTTTCAATATAAACTAGCGTGCCATTCAGCTTATATCAAAATATTTTACTGAAGAAAGAATTTGTCAAGAGGAAAACAATGCATTATTTTGACTACATACAGTTGCAAGAAAAAGTATGTGAACCTTCTGGAATTTCATGGTGTTCTGCATTAATTTGTCATAAAATGGGATCTAACCATCATCCAAGTCAAGAGTATTGACAACTAGAATGTGCCTAAAATAATAACAGAAAAAATTCTGATCCTCCATGTCTTTACTGAACACACTCATTCAACATTGTCCTCCGGCAGGTTGAGAGACCTCACTGGGACTTGGCAACCCTGGTGAACTCTCCCTTTATTCGAATAAAGTTCAGACTCCTCTGTCTTCTTTGTGAACACTGACTTCTGGCAACAGGATTTTCCATACATCCCAAATTGCCAGAGGACGCACCCTCCTTTCATACTAATTTCACAGCTGCATGAAAACCTCTCCCTTTCCCCCTTGGCTAAGGTACGCAGAAGGTACAGACTTCTCAATCCACTTACTACATGTACCCCCTCCCCCCCCGCCTTAAAAACATACATCGCATGTTTCATTAACTCTAACTTTATGCCTCCCAGGGCAAAGAAGTTCATATTCATAGGCCTATTAAGCCTGTGCACTCTTTCTCTAAGTTCAGAAGTTCAGAGCATTGTTGCTGTTGGCTCAATCAATAGCCCTACTGGTCAAGGCATCTCATTATCGTCTTCCCTGTTAATAAAGACTGAGGCAAATAAGTCACTGAGCACTTCAGCCTTTTCCTCATCTGATATCATTAGTCATCCACTCACACCTAACAGGGGATGGAGGCTCTCCTTGACCTTTCTTTTGTTGTTAATATATTTATAGAAACTTTTCTTATTATTCTTAACCACAGAGGTCAGATGAACTTCTAGCTGGGCTTTGGAGCGTCTATTTTTTTTTCCTGCATAGCTTCGCAACCTTTTTATAGTCATTGTGAGTTGCCTGCCCTTTTTTCCCAAAGGCCATAAATCCTCTTTTTCTCCCCCTGAGTCCCAGCCAAAGCTCCCTGTTAAGCCAGGCAGGTTGTCTATGCCTCCAGCCGGATTTATGGCTAATGGGGATGACCTGCTCCTGCGCCTTTAAGACCTCTTTCTTAAAGAGCATCCAGCCTTCCTGGAGTCCCAAACCCCTCAGTACCAATTCCCAAGGAACTCTGGCAATAGGACTGCTAAACAAGTTAAAATCAGCCCTACTAAAGTCCAAAATGGCAGCTTTACTGCACCCCTTCCTGGCATCTCTAAGTGTAGAAAACTTTATCAGTTCATGGTCACTGTGCCCAAGACACCCTCCAACCATCACATCTCCTACCAGATCTTCCCTGTTTATAAAGAGCAGGTCCAGCAGGGCTCCTTTCGTGGTTGGTTCCCTCACCAGGAGGAAGGAAGGAAGTTGAGGAAGTTATCCTCAACGCATTCCAGGAAACTCCAAGACTGTTCCCCCTCTGCTGTGTTGTAGCTCCAGCAGACATCAGGGAAGTTGAAGTGCCCCAAAAGAATAAGTGTCAGAGACCAAGAGGTTTCACCCGGCTGTTTACAGAAAATCTCATCCACCTCATAATCCTGGTTGGGAGGCCTATAATAGACTTCAACAGCCACATCAGCCTTGTTGGCTTTGCCCTTAATCCTAAGCCAAATATACTCAACCCTGTCATCACTATACTCCAGTTCGGCATATTCACAGTTATCCTTTATATACAGGGCCATCCCCTCCACCTCTCCTTCCTTGCCTATCCCTACTGAAGAGTTTGTAGCCATCAATTGTGGGACTCCAGTCGTGTGAGGCATCCCATCACGTTTCTGTGATAGCCACTGTTTGAAAGTTTTCCTGTTGCATCATGGCTACAAGATCCTCTTGTTTTTTGCCCAAGATGCATGCATTGGTAAAGATGCACTTCAGGTGAGCTAATGATCCCAACACCTTTTTGTGGGAGCAAGTACTAATTTCTACCTGAAGCTTCTCAAGTGTTTCCAGGGTTTCCAGAGCATAACTGCCTCTTGCCCCTTGGTTTACCGTTACATCTCCATTCCCCATATCTACTGGGATAGGGGAGTGAGAGTTTTTGCAGGCATGCCACCCTACAGACTTCAGCTTATTTTCCCTGGGCTCATTCTCAGTGGGGCCAGATTTTGCCCCTTCCCCCTTCAAACCTAGTTTAAAGCTCCGTCAATGAGCCCTTCTATCTCCTGCCCCAGGATCCTCTTCCACCTCTGGGATAGTTGCACCCCATCTCTTGCCAGCAGTCCTGGTGACTTATATACCAACCCATGATCAAAAAACACAAATCCATTATGATGACACCAACCTCAGAGCCATGAGTTGACCTGATGACTCTTCCAGGTCACATCGTCATTCATCCCTGTCATTGGAGGGATAGATAGGAATACGACCTGTGCCCCCAATCCCTTGATCAACTGCCCCAGGGCCCTAAAATCCCTCTTAATTTATCTTGAGCTTCTTCTTGCAATGTCATCCCTACCCACCTGAAAGACTAGCAGTGGATAATAATCTGAAGGCCTTACAAGAGTGGGATATCTATCTAGGAGGTTCTTTGCCTGGGCACCTGGGAGACAGCAGACCTCTCTGTGAAGGGGGTCCAGTCTGCATAACGAACCCTCTGCTCCGCTCAAGAGGGAGTCACCCACTACAGTGACGCATCAATTTTTGTTTTCGGGGTCAGTTTTGATGGGCAGTCAGGGGCGAGAGGACCTTGGTGGCACTTCTGGCCTATGTGAGCTCTCTTTCTTGCTCACAACCTACTTCTCCTACAGAGCCCCCCAGCTTTTCTGCAAGGGCATTGCAGGCAGAGCACTTCTTAAGCAAACATGTCTACTTTGTTTTTTGGCTGGGCAGAGACCTGTTCCTGTTAATCCTGCTCAACCTCTCCATCTTCATTTGCGTAGCTCTCAGGTGCCAAAGCCAAATACACATTGTGCAAAGGCAACGGGGAAACTCTTTGGTCATTTTCTTTATCTGGGTGGTGAGAGGACATAGAATCCTATTTTCCTCATGCAACACGTACCTGAGAGCTCTTTTTCAGGGATGGCAGAGCCTGGTTCCACCAATCTATCTCCCTTTCACCTTCCTTTATAGCCCTTAGTCTTGCAACTTCTTCCTTCAGCTCAGCCACCATGCAGAGCAGATCATTCACCTGTTCACATCTAAGACAGGTGTTGCCATCACTACCCAACACTGCAAGAGTCAGGCTCTTGCACTCTCTACATACAGAAGTCTGGATGCCTTTACGCTTGTGTGGGTCCTCTGTCTGGCTGCCCACAGTTTTTCCTAACAGCCTTTGACCAGTTTGCAACCATAATTAGCTCTCTACAGTTAAATGACCTCTCAAAACTAGTCATAAATATTCACTGCACATGTAATTATACCCTTTTTGGCACAGACTTACCATTTACTGCCCAGCTCCAAGGGATCAGACTGAGTGTACCTTCTGTGCTGTCAGACCCTCAGCAGTCCGTCATTTGAGATTTAGACTGCAGAGATATTCACCAGGGTGCACACACACTCTTATATAAGCTAGTCCTCTACTCAGTGGGCTTTAACTAGTTCCCACTCTCCCTGAGGCTTCTTATAGCCTGAGGGCACAATTAACCACTGATTAAAAGCTGGTCGTGGCTCCACCCAGGATAGCTCAGCTGCCTACTCCAGAGCTGCCAGACCCCAGCACAGGCCATTTGTCTTCCATGGCTTTAAAAAAGCCACCAAGAAAAAGATTTCTGTAAGCATTTGTTGATTCAGAATCCTTCTCCAGTGCAGTCTTACCTGCCTTGAAGTTGGACTCCACAGCAAATGACCATTAGACTGTTAATGCCTCGATTAGATTACACTGCAACACTACAGTTGCTCACCTGTATGACTGGCCCAGAGAAGAAAGACCTCAAAGGAGCAATCTTGGTGCAGTGACATAATCATCTTGGCATGACTTCTGCTTTGCAATTGTCCTTGGAGCTGGGGGCTTTGTGAACTTCTGAACTATAAACCTAGGGGAATCTCAGACTTCTATAGTGGAGGGGGAGGTCCTCACCTCTGAGACTGGCCTGGAGTAGAAGGACTTCAAAGGAGCAACCTTGGTGCAGTGCCGTGCTCCTCTTGGCATGCCTTTTGTGTTGCAATTGTCCTTGCAGCTGGGGGCATGGTGTTTCTCTGAACCCTAACCCTAGTTGGACCTGCGATTTCCAGGGTGGAGGGAGAGGTCCTCACCTCTGAGACTGTCCCAGAGTTGGAGAACATCAAAGGAACAACCTTTGTGTGCTGCCGTGCTCCTCTTGGCATGCCTTTTGCATTGCAATTGTCCTTGGAGCTGGGGGCTTTGTGGTTCTCTGAACCCTAACCCCAGGCGGTTCTCAGATTTCTATGGTGGAGGGGGAGGTTCTCACCTCTGCGACTAGCCCAGAGTAGAAGGACCTCAAAGGATCAACTTGGTGCACTGCTGTGCTCTTCTTGGCACGCCTTTTGTGTTGCAATTGTCCTTGCAGGTGGGGGCATGGTGGTTCTCTGAACCCTAACCCTAGGCGCATCTCGGATTTCTAGGGTGGAGGAGGAGGAGGTCCTCACGTCTGCGACTGGCCTGGAGTAGAAGGTCCTTAAAGGAGCGGCCTTGGTGCACTGCCGTGCTCCTCTTGGCATGCCTTTTGCGTTGCAATTGTCCTTGCAGGTGGGGGCATGGTGGTTCTCTGAACCCTAACCCTACGTGGAATATCGAAGTTTTTTGGTGGACGCGGAGGTCAGATGAGGGCGTGTCAAAGATCGTTTTTCCTTGGAGGTGTGTGGTTTTCGAGATACAGGGTGTTTTGGTGTTATAATGAGATTATAATGAGCATAGTTTACCCAAAGTACAGCATCTGTAAAATGATGACCGTCTCTTGGCTCAGGACAGTAAATGTTCAGTCAACTGGCTCCTTTACATCTCCAGGTTCCTTTGTGTTCACAGAGCTTGAGTCCAGTATCTTCACTCTGTTCCACGTTCTGTGGTATTTTGTCTTAGAGTCAGAAGCACCAAACTCCCTTAATGCTATCAACTCTTAAGGTTACCTTAGTAATGTTAGTGGGGATAGCTCCTTATGTACCAGCTGCACGCTGGCCTGGAAACATTCTCAACGTTCTGATGTGTGAACAATGCTGTGTAGATAATTGAGTCATTTTAGATATAATTATCTTACATCAAATGTCATGAGAAATGTTGGTTTTTGACGGTCAAGCAGTCTTGCAATGTTTTAGGCAAGATGGTTGCCTTGCAGTTAGAACTAAAGTTCAGACAAAAGTGCCTTAATCCCACATCAGTATAGGTTAGGGCCTGATGTGTTGGATAGCAGCACAGGGGAAATGGACTTGGGGGTTCTCGTGAACGGCACAATGACCATGAGCCAGCAATATGCTCCTGTGGCCAAGGGGGCCAATGGCATCCTGGGGTGTATTAGAAGGGGAGTAGCTAGTAGTTCTAGAGAGGTCCTCCTGCCCCTCTACTTTGCCCTGGTGAGGCCACATCTGGAATATTGTGTCCAGTTCTGGGCCCCTCAGCTCAAGAGAGACAGGGAACTGCTTGAGAGAGTCCAGCACAGAGCCACAAAGATGATGAAGGGAGTGGAACATCTCCCTAATGAGGAGAGGCTGAAGGAGCTGAGTCTCTTCATCTTGGAGGAGGATGAGGGGTGACCTCATTAATACCTATAAGTACATCAAGGGTGAGTGTCAGGAGGACAGAGCCAGGCTCTTTTCAGTGATGTCCAATGACAGTACAATGGGTAATTGGTACAAGCTGGAACATAGGAGGTTCCACAAAAACATTAGAAAAAACTTTTTCCCTGTGAGGGTGACAGAGCACTGGCACAGGCTGCCCAGAGAGCTTGTGGTCTCCTTCTCCGGAGATATTCATAAACCTGTCTGATGTGTTCCTTTGTGACCTACTCTAGAAGATCCTGCTCTGGCAGAAGGTTTGGACTAAATGATCTTTTGAGGTCCCTTCCAACCCCTAACATTCTGTGATTCTGTAATTCTAATGCTTGCACTATCTGTTCTTTTTGCAGCGCTGTAGCAGTTGCATGTTTAGTTTGAAGAAGAGAAGGTTGAGGGGTGACCTCATCAGTCTCTGCAGCTACATGAAAGGACATTGTAGAGAGGCTGGTGCTGGTCTCTTCTCACGGTTAATTAGCAACAGAACAAGAGGGAATGGCTTCAAACTGCAACAGGGTCTGTTTAGACTGGACATGAGGAAAAATTTTTTCACAGAAAGAGTAGTCAGACATTGGAATAGGCTGCCCAGGGAGGTGGCTGAGTCTCCATCCCTGGATGTGTTTAAAGGTTGTTTAGATGTGGTTGGGGATATGGTTTAGAGGTGAGCTTTGTGAAGCAGGTTTAATAGTTGGACTCCATGATCCCAAGGATCTTCTCCAACCCGAATGATTCTACAATTCTATGCCTTTCTGTTTCAGAAGCTTACTGGGCGTAGCTGCTTCTTTTAGTGCAATTCCTAGTACCTTCCTTCACTGTAGGATTTAGACATTTTTTGTTGTCAACTAACTCTTCAGCACCATTTGTTGTTCAGACACTATCTGGGTGAGGTGTGCAGCCCTGCTCCCAGGACTGGGTTGCCTAGAGCTTCAATCTCTGGCTGTTGTGCTACCCTGCACACACAGGACCTGCCCCAACGAGCTGGGGCTAAGTGTGAGACAGTAGAAAAGTCATCTACAGACAGGATGGGTAGTCCAACGCAAGCAGACAGCATTGTTCAGTGCATGAAAATGATACAGTTTAAATAATTATTTTTTTAAAAGGCATAATTAATCCAAATCTAAGTAACTTGAATGAATAGAGATAAAGCATGAGAGTGTTTGAGAAGTTAAGGACGAGTGGAAAGTGACATACCAGGCCCTCTGAATGGAGGTGAAAATACCTTGATAGTGTCTGAGTGGATCGAGCGGCACAAGCTATGGAACGTCTCAGAACAAAAGCTTGGAACTTAGATGGGACGGAGAAGCAGAGCAAGGGGTGAGGTGGTCAAGACTAGGATGTGCTGGGTTGTGGCAAGGATCTTTGCAGTGTGTGAAAGGGAGGGAGCAAGAAAATGTGTGGTCGTGGTTCTCAGGCCCAAGGAAAAAAGATACTGAAGTAACTAGAAGGTAGATGGCATGAGCTTCATCCAAAAGGCTGCTTTTTAACATGCTTGCCCTATCTGTAGGAAAGATTTATTTTTATGAACATAAAAATGTAGATATAACACATGAAAGAAGGTGCCTTAAGTTTGCTGTTTTGATTGATGGCAGCGCTGTACAGGGAAGGAAAGTACTGAGATATGAAAGAAGAGAGTAATGTATTCTGCTGGAAGAATTGAAGACAGATTCTACGGAATCTTTACACTTCACCCAGCACTCCTTCAGTGAGGTGCTGCACAACGGTGTACACCATCACATAATCCCCTTTCACAGAGTTGTTATTCTGTGTTTTTCAGGAAACTGCTATCGCTGTTCAGTAAGTCCAAAATAATTAATTTAAAAACTGTTCAGGCTCAAATGCTATTTAACTTATGCTTATATAAATTGTTAGGTTAGAGAGATTAGAACAGGTGCTTCTCCAAATTAATCTTCCACAAATTCAAGAAAATGTTTTTTCTAGATTGTTTTTAAAACAAGCAAACAAAAAGTACCAACAAACTATTGCCTTGTTGCACCAGAGCATATGCTCTGAATATTTTCCTAATCCCGAAGGCACACATAATCCTTACATTAGAGGATTATTACTGTAAAAGGACTAGATTGTTTCTCTGGCATGTAACTTGTCTAATATTTAAGTAGCCACGCTGCAAAGCGAAAGTTCTGTCACTAGGTGGTGATCTTGGCCCGTGCACCCTTTCTCCCTCCCTTCTTTCTCCCTCTCCTTCCACATTGCCCTCCTAGGTAAGGTCCAAAGCAACGGACTCAAACTCCTTGTCCTCATCTTTTTCCTCTCAACTTTATCTTTGCAGGCGTTATTTCTTATTTATGGCTGGTAGCATGCTTCATGTTGTGCTGTATAATATGAATACTTCTGAAAAACAAAAGTAAAACTACAGGAGCAAATGAGAAAATCCAGAGCTGCAACAATTAAATGTTAAATTACTCTTTACATAACTAGTAAAACAAATGGATTTTTTTTTAAATAAAAAATGGAGCAGTAGTGCATTTGGGAACGCAGGGCAAAAACTTTTTCCTGGTGACAGGTAGTAAGGAAAGAGGACAAGTGGGAGTGGGCAACAAACTAGGACAGAAGGGAATTTCTCCCCGAGATCTCGCTTCTGTGGTGCGTCCTTTGGCACGCCTTTCTTCCCATGCAGTGCAGCTCTAACACGGCACTTTTTGAGGCAGGTAAAGCAGGCCTGTAAAACTGGGAATTAATTTTTCAGAAATTGAACATGATGGTTTTGCCTTCTGTATTTGCTAATGCAAGTCAGGACTCGGGCTTCCACAGGCCAGCTTTAGGCTCAGCTCTGCCAGTGCGTGGTCACTGCATTAAAACTTGCTGTTGTTTCGCTGTGTGTTTTGGAAAGTGAACTCCCATTTGGGTTTCTAATTGGTTGGATTCTTCTGGTTCTAAATATGAAAAGTGTTTTCAAAGATACAATTTCAGAGGTGTTAAAATATGAACAAAGCTCAAAGCTTTAAAAAATACAATAATAAAACCCCAAAGCTTATAGGAAGTTCAAAGATCTAAAAAAAGTTACTCCTAAGGCAATTATCTCCTGCCAGCCCAAAGTCTAGAAAGTTACCAATGTCCATTTAATATTATCTTTATTCATTTTTTCCTTTAGAATTGGCATTCTTTTCTAGAACCAGATTGCTTTCAAAATTAAATGGTTCTAAAACTGTTACTGAAATGAGCAAAAACCTGGTACAGAAGATTTTGCTGCTGACTTCAGCGAAGTTAAACCTTTGTTTTTGAAGAAAGCATCAATTCAACTCCTTACAGGATTAAACAAATAAACATGTACACATATTTTTTATCCTCTAAATTCTGTTGCCAATGAAATACTCTAAGGCAAAATAAGATAATATTAATGCAATGCAGTATAAATATAAATTATATTGTGGATGGGACAGAAGCCATAAGCTGCTTTAAAGAAATGAGAGAGGGCTGTCTGCTCACCTCAAGCACAGCAGTTAAGAAAGATCACTAAGTAAACCTAATGTCTTAAAGGCATTATTGAGATAATTTTTTTAAGAGGTACAATGCAACTCAGGAATATGTCTGTTGCTTATCAAACTCTATCAAAAAAAGTTTAATTACATAAAAGAAATCCATTTACTTTAAGAAGTTATATACATACTTTTTTACAGTCACTTAGAGAAATCGGGTGAAAAAATATATTTTATGGAGGAATAAAATAGTTTCTCTTGCACCATTTTTAAGAACAATCCAGACAGTAAAAATAATAATCACAGAACTAATCTGCACAAAGCCAAACAGAATAGGCAGCTGCATGGAGGGAACACTGCAACTCAAAACAAGCTCTCAGTTAGCTTGGGTTCTAGTGCCACCTGCTGAAATAACAGCATTTTTCCCCTCACAACCACAGCTAACAGGCATTTTAAATCAGTCCTCTGCATTAGTGAGTGATACGTGAAGGAAGGTCACAAAGAAGATGAGGTGCTCGAGTAATCCAAGTGCACATCCAGCATGCCATACACCGAACCCAACACACCGAGAACCTTCTCCTGAATGATGTCAACCTGCTCCGAAGGGCAATAATCATCCAAGCTTGATCTGTTACAAGGAATTGAAAAAAAACATTTGAGAGCACTGATACCATCGTTATTACCGCCTTTTGCATTCCTGTCATGCCCTATGTCTAGGCTGAAGCTATTCTCAAACTATGGCAAGTTCTGCCTCCCCGGATCCAGTGACAGTGCAGTGCTGTGCCGCTCCGCGCTGCTCTCAGTGGCACCTGCTTGCCTCAAGTCGAATAGAAAGTCTGGAGAAGATGAGGGATGTGACCTTGTTCATCCTTCTGACTCGACTCTCTTCCTTACTTTGACACAAAACATGTCAGTAGTCAAAGTTCAAGCAAATAGTCTAATTAAAGGATTGGTGGAAAGACTGAAAAATTCAAATACTACTAGAAAAACTTGAGAAACAAATCTTCACAATACCTGGGATACAATGTTATTTACAGTATCTGTTCATGAACTGCAGACAGATACTAGTAAAAAAGCAGGGCTGTCACTTCTTGGATATTACATCTGTCAAGATCCACATAAATGATACCCTTTTCTCTGCAGCAGCAGATGACAACCCTGTGGCTGGCACAGGAAATACAGTTTGCTTTTATTGTAGATATTTGCCATATTACTTCTTCTTGACAATTTCATGATAGCTTCTGCTGTTGTCACCTGCCCTTTAAGGGCATGCTTAGTGGTTTTGAAGTGATTAAATTACATTGGTTTGTCAACAGATATACTGCTAAATTCCAACTTCAAATCAAGTTTTCCCAGGACAGATCCCTGATTCTCCCAGGTCCCTGGCCTCAAACTCCACCCTTTTCTCCCAGATAATACCTTTACAGTCTTGGAAGTGTAACTTCTATCACATACAGAGCACAGAGCTTCACTAGAGCTTTCTAAAATATAAATCCCACTCAGCCTATTAGATGAAAACCACTTCCATCAGAAGTTTCACTGAAAACCCCAGTGCAAGACATTAAGGAAGCTGTGATTTCAGCCCATGCAGGCCTGTCCAAGCCAGCTTTTCTCTAACTAGCACAATAAAATGTATGAGAGGATGAATCCCAGTGACAGCTGTCAGTCTCAACACATACAAGGCTTCATCATAGGCTTTGTATAGTCATTAGCTCATTAGGCTGTCATGTCTTCTCTGCTTTTGCAATCTGTGCCAGCTGCTCTAAAGACCAACAAAACCGGATGTCGGCACAGAACCTTCCCCTAGCTGTGTCGGTACTGTCACTGCTGTATGGTTAACATCTGACAATGTCAATTTTCACTATGCTGCCGGGCTTCCATTTTAAGACAGAATTTAAGATGTGCCCACCAGTGCTGTACTCATAGAACTATTTAGCTTTGTGAGCGCAGTCTGAGCATTTTAAAGTAAAATTATCCACATAGTCTTACCGAGCAACTGTAACAAGGGTGGGCTTAGGCAGATCTTTTAGTAGGACTTTGATGGACTGTATGAGGCTTTCAATCTCTTCTTCAGTGCTAACATGGTGAGGAAGCTCCGTATAATCACAGGTCAGGCCTGCCTGATGGACCTACACATACATTAAATAGAAGTTTAATTTCTTTTGATGAATAATTGATCTAATTTATCAGTGTCAAAAGTGTCTCAGAATCCATGCATAGCCCAACAGGTATCTTACACCTCTTCAGGCACCTTTGTTGTTGTTTTTTTTTTGTTTCCCAAGTGGTTCTTCAAACAGAGTAAATTCTGGAGGTTGTATTAATAGTTTCATTATCTCCAGTACCCCGTACCCCTCCTATGAATTCAGGGTATACTGCAGCCCTGGAAGGTGATAGTTCTGATCTTTTACATATAGGTACCTTAAGTGAACATCTATAAAGTATATCAATAGACCCTGACGAAATTAAACCTTCCTGCAGAGGAAGCAGCCTGAGACATCACAGTCCTGGAAGAACACATTAATATTGCCTAAATATAGACAAGCAGAGTACAATTTTAGAAACTCTGAAAAACTGGCCTAAGTAATAATGCATTAAAAAAGAAGAAAACTACCAAAATTTCACAAAGTCCTGAATCAAGAAGCAAGTTTGAAATGAAGCTTCCCTGCTGAAGCTACACTTTTGAAATCTACGTTCCACCCTTTTATCTAGTCACCTACCATTTCGTAGTCTGGGCTGTCCATCCTGGTTTTCAAACTGTGAACTAGTGGAACAAGTGGCTTCATCCTGCAGTTAAAACCAAAACTTGTTACAGAAACAGTTGGAAACACATATATTTACCTTAAGTGGTTAGGGAAAACAAAACAAACTGAAAGAGAGAGGAAAAAGAAGAAAGCAGAAGTTATGCTGGCCTAGTATTTTCCCCTGCATGTCATCTTGCATTTGAGACAAAAGGAAATTATCAGTACTATTGTACTGTTTCACGAGGTCTTTCTTAGAAAGCCCCGTACTCATACCTGCCTCTGGCAAGACCTCTTTGCACTTCTATTAGGACAGACCTGGAGAGAAGCTGTTGTAGCGCAAAGTCATGAACTCGACAGGGAATGCTTGTGGTCACCGTTACACAAGGTCTAGCAGCAACTGCTGCATTTGATAGGGAAAATAAATGATTTTCCTGTGAAGGGAAAGGATTTTTGCTGTTTCTTTTCAGCTGAATGTTTTGTTTAAAAGCACAGCAGATGCTGCTGGGATGTTTCACTCACATTTTTCCCCAGAAAGCCAAACCTTCAAGAGCACCTCCTTATCCTTCTCCACATCCTCCCATTTGTTACTCTTCTGAGAGCTTTGCGTGGATCACTACGTTTTAGTCACCAAATGTGCCTCCCTCCACTGACAACAGAATTTGTGTAAAGCTGTACAAGACTGATCCCAGGAGGCTTCTGTGGCACTGAAGACAGCAGACTGCCTTTCCTTTTGTTTTGTTTGACTCCTTTTTTCCCTAGAACTACAGGAAGAACTGCCTTGCATAGACCCAATCCAGCCTCTACCCTTTCCTGTCAGCAAAGTGCTGGGTTAATCAGTTCCCAAACTACTGTTTGCATTTAGCGATTTAGAAACTCCCTACCCAGGACATGAAGCCCACTTCTGCAGGGTCTCTTCATCATCGTTGTCACACAAATCTGCAAATGCTGCTTCCAGATCTTCCAGCTGATGAACGCGGTTTTCAACACAATCCAGCAAGCTCTCCTTTAAATAAGCACATATAAAAAGCATGGTAGGGAAAAAAAGAGGTAAGAATGCCGTGGCCTACCGTATGATTTAAATTTCAAAATGTCCGATTTGCTGCAAGTGGGGAATCAGAAACAACTGATTCATTACTACAGAACATCTTCTCCAGGGGATCAGAATGAATGCTTGCAGAAGCTTTTACACCTTCAGAATGCGTCACCTCTCTTTGTCCCTTCTACAACAAACTAAAAAAGCCACATCTACATTCTGGCAGAATACACTGGGGAGAACATGGAAACTATATACGACTAATTGTTGGATTTGTTTCCATAGCTCAGATGAGGACAAGCCTCACATTTTTATAATGAAAAGGGAATTTAATTTTTAAGTTTTAAAAAAATTTATTAAATGTATTTTCAGGAAAAAGAACAACCCCAAATCTAATGCTTTGAAGTACTTTCAACTCTGCATGCCTGAAAAGAAATTACATTAATTTAAAAGGTCAGTTCCTGTTCTCATGCTGCAACAATTTATGTCCTTTCTTAAGAAGTTCAGAACACGTAAAGAGGCAATCTTCTTGGAGTGAGGCTACACACATGAGTTTGGTTGTGCATGCAAATATTTGCAGAAAGAGATCTTACGTCACACATCAAATGAAAAGTTCTGAGGATCAAGGAAGAGTAACTATGGCAAGGAAGGGGGGAGCCTGGTAGGAAGGAAAAACAAATACCACAAAAACCCCAAACCAAAGCCCTGTTGAGACATAAAAAACGAAGACTGCAGATGACTTACTATGTTTTCATTCCTTCCCTGTCATTTACCACTCATTTACAGAAATGTTCTCACTCATGCTAAATATTTATGCAGTTGTGACATGTTTAACCAAAATGCTGAATACCAAAGAACTACTAAGTTGCTGCTGCTTAGCAGTCAGCATGCTGCATGGCTTAATTGGAGACCACTTCATTAAGCATCCTTCATAAGTTCCTTCCTTGTCATAACCCAGTTTTATTGGCTAAATCAAAAGAATCATTCCCTCATACCTTCCACAAGAAAATACCATACCTCTGTTGCATTGCTATGAGGCTTCTTGAAATTATACAGCTCTTGCAAAAGCTCATATTCTGTCTTCGAAAGAGAAAAAAGAGGCAAAAAATTAGGCTCTTCAAATGACAAAGAAAATCCTCAAAGCCCTGTTTCTTCAAAAAAAGAATTTGACCACTGAGATCATTCCTCTGCTCCAGCAAACAGCTCTAGAAACGCCAGTGAGGAAGAAGCTGTGAGGCTTGAGAAAGCAACTCTTCATGGCCCCAGCCAAACATTTTTCAATTTTTTAACTTTAAACCTGGCTTCAAGAACACAGCTTAAAAGCTGAGCATTTACGGTCTGATAGTTAAAGAGTGTCTGAAACTGAACACACATTTTGCTGAACTATGGTCCCAATGAAATGTTGAATAAAACTGAGATGGCAGATCTATGCAGACAAAACCAACAAGTCCGCTTTTGAAAGCTGTTCCTACAACTGAAGACCTATCTTAGCACAAAACAACGAAAAAAGCACAAGAAACAAAACGCACCCTATCCCCTTCAAAAAACAAACAACCCCCCCAACATCTACATTATTTTATTCAGAATGTATTTTACCTAAGAGAGGTATTGAATTTTATTCTTATATGGCAAGACCCCCATGGTGTTCTGTTACTCAGAACAACTGGCATCACGTGTTGGCTGAAGGCACTGTGACCATAAATACTGAATGTCAGAAGCTAATATAGGTCAGGAACACCATATTCACTTCTTTGCTGTGAACAAGGAAGCAGTAGTCTAGCTGAAACTTGAAAATGTCAGATGTTCTCCAGCACAGGCTGAAGTTAAAGCAGTGTTAAGGGGAGATTAAATGCTAAAAACAGTTTGTATATTGCAAGCATAGCTTTTATGTCCCAAGCAACAAGCAGAAGTAAGCCATACACCTCTGAGCTTGAATACTCAATACCTATTTTAAATGTAAGGATCGACTCCTGTTAGGTTGTTTTACTTTTTTGGAGTGTATACTACCTTACGATGTCTCTCTTCTTCAAATACTATGATGATTCATTAATCATGATTGGCTGATCTGCTCATTTAACTGAAAGTTTCTCCACAGACAGAAATGCTAGGACTCGTACCCTTTTGTGAATGGCAAGAGGCCTCGCCATTGTCATGCTTACCTGTGTGTACATTTCTTTGAATGGATTTTTAACTGAAAAAAAATCTAAGTCAATGTCTAAAATATATGCGTCCCCTTTCTGTAGCACTTGGCAGACCTCTTCAACAACTTCCTTTTTTGGGGATTCGCTGTTTCTGAGTGAGCTCGAAGCTGACAACATCTCTGCCTTGTTTGGGGCACTTGCATTTTGTCCTTCCTTCCTCTCCTGACTTGGGGCGCTGCGAGCAAGGTCACCAGGAGCCACTGAAGAAGAGGCAGAAGCGGTGCTTGCTGTGTCATCTGTATTTAGCTTCAGTCTCTTTGCAGATGGTACTTGGCCATTTTCTTCCTGTCTATTGGATGCTTCAGTAGGATTGATGAGAATAACGTGTAAATTTAAAGGCTTCTGGTTTTCCAGCTGATCAGCAGGGACATAAAGACCATCACTCAAAAAATAATGATCTGTACCTGTAACCCTACAAGTGACAATAGCTCACAGTTAATACACATCTTCACAAAGAGCTTCGGAAGCACAACGTACATTTAAAGGATTCTGAGAAGAATGAATAGATGGTTGAAGGGTAATAAAAGCAGTAAAACTTTACACTCAAAACTGTTTATCTTAATTCACATTTTTAAATTGAAGGGTTTTTATACTTCTTTGTTGCTGACTCAATATGTTAAAATTTCCTCTATATTTTTTTATGATAGCCCTACAAGGTTTTTAATGGATAAGAAAAAGGTTCTACATTATGTGCTACTGAGATTAATTTGTCATTGAATTGTGTTATAAAGATAACATTCAGAATTCAACAAGATATTTAGTGTTAATATTATGGCACATGACATAGCAAAGCTATGTATATTTTGTCCTGCATTTTATTTTGTTTGAGAATTGTCCTGAAACACATGGATATTGATTAAGTAGAAGTAAGATATTATAAATTAATAATTAGCATTTAACTTTTTTTTAGAGCTGATAAAGATTCTCTCTTCTAACTGGGGGAGAACAGGTAGCTCGAGGATGAATAGCTACATATTAATGGAAACCACTTAATTAAAGACAAACAAAAAAAACCCCAAACCACAACCCTAAAAACTCTGCTTACAATTAAAATGTAAAGAATATTATGTTCAAGCCATATTTCAATGCACTAAACCTTAAGCATCATAAATTCAGATTCAAAAAAACAAGTTTAAGTGTGAACTTCCGCTCACTTTGTGTTAAGGCCTCAATTATCAAGTTATCACCATCAAGCAACTACAAAGACATATAGTTTCAGGGGCAGTGGAAATCTGAAGCTTGGCTACCCCGTGTCTTGCAGCTGAGCCTGCAAAGCAGAGAGTCGGGATCACAACTGCATCCTGCTGACAGGGCAGTCACGGGGCCTCTTCTCAGAAATTCTCCGAGGACCAGCACCAGCTCACGCTGCAGCCTCTCCCGCAGCACTAACCACCCTGCCTGCCGCCTGTCCAATCTGTTGCCCAGGCGGCCAACTTTTATGTGGTCAGCCAAACTTTGAGGAAGTTCCTACTTCCAAAGATTCTTTCCCGTTCTTCCTTCTTGTAAGCCTAGAACCCGAAGAAAAGATCAAGGTAGCTTGAAATGTTGTTGTCAAGGTTGCTAAGGTGACCAGAGGACACGTGGGAGAGCTCTTTGGCCATCATGAAGTATTTCTGTGTGTGTACTAGTTCTCACGGATAAACGTAACCAAAAGCTGTTGTTTTATTACCGAGGTTTGACTTTAGGCCCCAGACTCGGGACTGTAGGGCTGCTGTGGTTTTTAGGCGGCAAACCAGAGCCTTTCTCGGCTGCCTTCTGTCAAACGTGATTCACAAGATTCATTCTGATACACTGGTGAGACATGATTTGCAAACGCCCCCCAGGCCGCACACACCCACCATGCGGCCGGCCGGGAGCCCGGGGCTTTCCCTGACACTGGGGGTGGGGGTCGGTGGAGGGGGCGGCTCTGGGAGGAGGGGGCCGGGCGTCGCCGGGGCCTTGCCAGGGCA
>NW_009721133.1:0-2953 GCF_000703405.1 Apaloderma vittatum
GCGGGGGGTGTTTCCAGTGATGTGGGTTGGACAGATGGTGCCCTGCTCCAGCCCGGAGTGACATGTGCCCTCCCGAGCAGCAGGCTCCGTGCTTGTAATTTCCTCTTTGCAGGGTTCCCGGCTGAGCTTTTGTGCCGCTCTCCCCACACACCGCGTTCGGTGCCTGCCCTAAATAACCATCGCCCTGCCCGTGCACAGCTCTCTGCAGCGCCTCGGGGGTGAGCTGCCTTGAAAATGGAAGTGCCTCCAGCAAGGCTGAGCATGGCTTCGGCAGAAACCCTCTCCCTAGGAGGTGGGCTGCCTTCCTCTGGGATTTTTGTGTCTAACAAACGGCAGGATCCAGTGGGCAGGAGGGATGGGACCAAGCGACGATGTGGCATCTGGTGTGCCGTGAGCCAGGACTGTTTTGGAGGTGGAAAGGATGGGCAAGAGGTGACGGGGAGATGGGCTGGTAACCTGCTGCCCATAGTCTCTGGCCTGTGTCGTCATGGTAAAAGCCTGTGCTTATAATTAAGAATGGGCAATGCTTTCCTTGCCAGCTTCAGAAAGGGACTAAAAATTCCTGCAAATTAAGATCCTGCCAGAATAAAGGCAAGAAAAGCTGGATAGGCTTAGGGGAAGTTGTGACATCCCTGCAGACTTTTAGAGGAAGGACTGAGGGATCTGGGGCTGTTTATCCTGGAGAAGAGGAGATTGAGGGGAGACTTCATCGCTCTCTACACCTACCTGAAGGGAGGGTGTAGAGAGGCGGAGGTTGGTCTGTTCTCCCTAGTGGAGAGTGATAAGTTTAGGAGAAATGGATTTAAATTGCACCAGGGGAGGGTCAGGTTGGATATGAGTAGGAATTTTTATACTTAGAGGGCTGTCGGCAGCGCAGGCTGCCCAGGGAGGGGGTTGAGTCGCCGTCCCTGGAGATGTTTAAGAGCTGGATGGGTGTTGCGTTGGGGGACATAGTTTAGTGGGTTGATAGGGCTGGGACAAAGGCTGGACTGAATGATTTTCAGTATCTCTTGCAGCTGGAATTATTCTATGATTCTATGCTTCTTAACCTCCTCCATGGTGAGCCCTCCTGCTGACGCTCCCGGAGCTCTGGGAGTGCCAGAGCAGGTATAGGCATCATTCTGGGTTGGTTTGTAGACCCCAAACGGACTTTTGCTTAGAGCCGGTGGCGGCTGTGCTGGTGTAGCGAGACTCGCTCACCGTCTGAGCGAAGGATACAGTCGGCAGCGGCGCTGGGACTCGAGGGTGACAGCCGTTATTTTGCTAAGATGGGTTTGAGCAAGGCTGGAGCAGTGATGGCAGGGGACAGCGGGGAGGTGGACCTGGTGGGAGAGCAAACTGCCACGTTTTGGAAGCAAAATGTTTCAGGGAATAATCTGGATCCTGCCTGATGCAAAGGCGGCGTGCAGAGCTCCCGATCCGTGCTGCCAGCACAGCAGCGTGGTTTTAGCGATGCAGGGAAGAGATCCAAGTCGAAGCAAGAGAAAGCTCGAGGTTCTCATCCTCAGGTTGATGGCAACCAGCTTCGTCCAAATAGAAACGCACCGACCCGTGCCTCAGGCTGGCGGCTTCTGCCATGCCCCAGCCTCGCTGTGCCCTGGAGTGAGGCCTGGTTGTGGCCAAAATGGACACATTCAGGGAACGTTTCTGCTTTACGCCCACAAAGTGCTGAGGTAAGGGCAGAACACACCTGCTGTTCCTTGTCACGGGGTGAGATATTCGCCTGAATCGTGGTAGCTCTCCAATCTCAAGGTCTTTGGATAAGCGTTGCGCAAGGCTGAAAGCTGAGGTCTCCCCTGGGTCACCTCACCCAGATCAGTCACCCTGGGCTGAAAAGACAGTTTTAGGGCGAAGGATAGGTATTTCATCTGACTTGTTTCAAGGCCAGAGGGATCTCTTTGGAGACCGTGTTGGCTGGCTCTCTGCACGTGCAAAGGGACCATGGGGTGACATGTAGCCACCTGCAAAATGCGGGACAATTATGAGGTGAACAGAGACAGTTCTCTCTCTTAAATCTTCTCCATTCCACTGGCTCCTTCTCTCTAGTGAAGGTAGAGTAAGAAGAAACTTTTCCACCCCATTAATTTTCCATTTCCCTCTGTCATCTATCTGCTGTGGGTAATAATTTTTTTAATGTCTCTGTGTACAAAGGACAGTAATTTTTCTTTGCCCTGTGAGCTTGCATCCTCTGCCTCACTGGGACAGGAGGTGTTTTCACCTCTGGTGACAATGACACTCATGCTTCTCCAGACAAGGACAACCCCTCGTTTTGCCTGCCGTGGCTTTACTAGTTCTGTTCTCTCCCACCTTTCCTGCACTCTGCGGCATCCCTCATGCTTTCTCCTCACAACATCCCTCGTGCTTTCCCCTCGCAGCATCCCTCGTGTTCCCCACCACTGCTGTCTGGCGAGCCGTTGTGCTCCTGCGTAGCTGAGGATACCTCATAAAGTTCCAGCTCTTGGTAAATGCATTGGTGTCATTAATATTGTTCTGTGTTTGCCCCGGGAGGCAAGGCGGTGCGGCAGCCGGCTGCGGTGATGTTTTGTGTTGTGCCTTTCTTGCCAGAGCTGGCCGTCCTCTGCTCTCTTGGTGCCTGTAGTGCTCCGGTGCAGCAGTGCCTGGGGTGTCCCACACTCTGGCTCCCGTTTGCTCCAGCTCCTGGGAGCACAGGAGCAAAGCAGAAGGGGAAGATTCCCATGAGCAGCTCCTGGAATGGAGCTGCAAGCTTTGCAGGAAGCACTTTTTGATGCCTCTCTCCGTGTCGTTGCAGGCAAAGGACAGTGACGATGATGATGAAGTCACCGTCAGCGTGGACCGGGACCGCTTTATGGATGAGTTCTTCGAGCAGGTGAGAGCTTTGTTTCTCCAATGCTGCTTTAAAGCTAGTTCAGACCTTTCTGTTAGCGCTGGAGGTGGCTGTGGGGCTGTGCTACAGGCTCCTACCACAATGGCT
>NW_009721133.1:2994-5460 GCF_000703405.1 Apaloderma vittatum
TGGGCCAGGTGACCCGTCGATGGGAGCGGGTGAGCCTCGGAGCCTGCCTGCTTCCAGCCTGCCACTGGAGGGGACCGACTTGCAGACCTCTCCCGAAAGCACCTCTGCATGTAGCAGTTTCTGCATGGGATTGATTTAATTTTGTGCCTCCGTTACCAAACAAGAGGTTGTCTTCTGGCATGTGGGTGGCTGTAAGATCTGCATGCAGATTTTTAGCACACCCTTAGCATGGCATGTGTGTAGGGGGTGTTAAAATGTATCTGTGCAGGCAGTGGAGTGGGGAATGGGAAAAAAAAAATAAAATCTGATGTGCAGATGGAGAAAGATGAGCAAAAGGGTGGTGTGAGTCGAAGGAGAAGTTGGAGCTAGAGGGTGGGCAGCCCGGCAGGCAGCGGGCACAAGTAGAGGTTCTCCCTCTTGGCAATGCCACTGTGTCTCCTTGTACTATGGAAGCGAGGGGAGGATGCCAGTGTGGATTTTCTGGCAAATGTGGCCTCCCTGGTCTGTGGCGAGAGGGACAAACTGGGCTTCTGAGACCCTGGAATGAAGAGCCACGAGGCACTGAGCCTGGCTTGTGCGACCTCGGCAAGTTCTCGGTGCCAGAGGTGCAGAGTGTGGGAATCCATAGATGTGATGCTAGTTTAAATAAATGCCAAATGTTTCTCAGCGCGTCGTGAAGGATGCAGAGCCTAGAGTGTCTGTTGCATTGCTGTGACTGCAGAGCTGGCTGCTGTGGTATGGAGGGTCTGATTTTGCAGTGATCCTACAGTTTGAGGATCCAGCCTGGAAAGATTTGTCCAAGAGGACATTTGCTGTGGTTCAGACATGCCATGGTTGCTTTGGGAAGGGATTTAACAATCCGTCTCTTTTCCAAAAGTCCAGGTCTCTCACAAGAGACTTGTTGTCCGTCTCCACAGGTGGAAGAAATTCGAGGGTTCATCGATAAAATTTCGGAGAACGTGGAGGAAGTGAAGAGGAAGCACAGCGCCATTCTCGCTTCGCCCAACCCCGATGAGAGTGAGTGAGCCAGGACCTCCTGGTGTCCCTGCGGGCACGTGGCTGGGCTGGGCTGCTCGTGGGGTGGACGGAGTCGGGCAGAAGTCCTCTTGTGTTCAGGTGGCCGTGACTGGAAAGCCACAAGCTGCCGGGCTGGCTGATGGCCAGGGTGAGGGAGGGCTGGGACCTGCGTGGGGAGGAGATGGAGATTTGACGGCCGGCTTTCCCAGGAGGTTGTGCGTACACACGTTTTCTTGTGTCCAGCCCTGTGTCGGATCTACAGATATTTCTAATTGCTTGGAAGAGCCTGACCCTTCCTAAATTGTCTCGCGCTCCCCTCTCCTGGCAGCTGCTCCTCAGCTAAAATTTACTTGGCCAAGCCTGGAAGCGAGGGATTTTCTCAAGGGAATTCACGTGTCTCCGACTGTTGCTCAATCATCCTCCAGGCTCTTTCGGTCTGCGCTTGCACTGTAAGATTTTGCAGGGTTTCTATTTGGGCGTTCTCAGGGAAGAGCTGTCATTGCTTTGCTTTCTGGCTGCTGGGCGCATACAGCGTGCATCGGCACGGCGTCCGCTCGGGGCTGCAAAGGGCACTCGTGGCCTAAAAGCATAATAATCTATTTAAAAGTCTGAGATGCAGGGAACAAGATCCGGTGACATTGCTGTGACTTCCAGAAGTATCCAGGACATAGGGAGTGCTTCTGGTTTGGTTTACAGGGTTACTTTGCCTTGCCATTGTTAGAAAATTCTGTTTCTAGTGCCAAAAACTGTTTGGGCAGCAAAAGGGCCCACACCTTGGTTAGAAATTAGTACTTTGTAATATTTTGTAATACTGTGCAGACCCTGGTCAAAATCTCTCACAGTCTTTCCCATAAGCCCCCTTTAAGTACTGAGTGGCTGCAGGGAGGTCTCCTCGGAGCTGTTTCTCCTCCAGGCTGAGCGACCCCAACTCTCAGCCTTTCTCCATAACAGAGATGTCCCAGCCCTTGGATCATTTTGGTGGCCTCCTCTGGACCTGCTCTACCAGGTCCTTGTCTGTCTTGTGCTGGGGACCCCAGAGCTGGACACAGTGCTCCAGGGGGGTCTGAGGGGAGGGGAACCATCCCCTCCCTTGAGCTGCTGGCCACGCTGCTCTGGGGCTGCTGGCCCCGCTGCTGCTGCTGCTGCAGCCCACGAGACCCTCAGCTTGCTGGGATGCAAAGCCACATTGCTGGTTCATGTCCCATTTATCTCCCAATGGGGGGAGGATGGATGGATGGATGGATGGATGGGCAGACAGACAGACAGACGGACGGAAGGAAGGACAGCGTCTGCTGGCTGAATTGCTTGCTGCTTTTTCAGAGTCTCTTAGTAGAAGAGAGAGACTCCACAGGTACAATCCTGTTGGAATCTGGGTCTGAAATGACTGCGTTCTTCTGTGGATGCAAGCCCTGATGCTCTGCTGCGTGTGCTCTCACCTCTGCAGAAGCA
>NW_009721133.1:5850-8293 GCF_000703405.1 Apaloderma vittatum
TGGGGGCTGTCACTGCTGCTACTCCTGAGTGGAGTCACAGCTCCTGGTAAACCTGTTCCTAAAATCCTTCCTGGTGAGCTGCTGCATCTGTTGTCACTCCTGGCACTTGAAGCGCGCTGTTCGTCCTCAGTCCTTGGTCCTTGGGCCGTTTCCCGGAGGAGGTGGCTTTGAGAGGCAAGTCGCCAGCCGGAGAGGAGTGAAAGGATGTTTGGTGGTTTTTTTTTGGAGGAGTTGAGGACTTCTCCTCCATTCGTCTTCCTTGTGCATCCCATCCCTCCCCACGGCCACGCTCCGTGGCTCTTTGTCGCTGCGTTACGTAACGGATGCTGTTTGCTGAATGAATTGCCTCTGGGAACGTAAATCTTCATATCTGAAGTCGTGTCTTCCAGCCTATCAGCTCAGTCCACCTCTGCAGGCTTTGGAAGATCCGATAAATATTTCAGACCTGGAAGTAGGTCCGTTATGGCTCTGCATCAGGGCGGAGAGGGAGGTTCAGTTGCAACGTACACTTCACATCCAGTTTGATAATTTAAGCTGTGCAGACTCGAGGTGGTGGCTTTGGACACCAGGGCGCAGGTCCCCGGCGACTATCCAGGCTCTCTGTCTGCTGGAGGAGGTTTGAGTTATTTGGAGAGCAGCCTCTCTCATTCCTAGCAGACCATCTCCTGGCAGAGAGATGTGCCACATGGTCAAGGAGACAAATTGTAGCTGCTCACCTCTGTTAAATGCGTTAAGACAACACTGGCTGGTGCCAGAAAGGCACTTTGGAGTTGTCTTGCTGCCTGGGCTCCAGCCAGACACCTCTGAGCAGGCTTTGCGCTCTCGTGTAAGCACGACCTTGCTACTCACCGGGTCCTTTTGGGAGGTGTAACAGGTGGAAGCCTGCTTTGCTCAGAGATGCTGCTGGGAGGAAAGGAGGCTGTGGCTGATGCTTACTGGATCCGTTCTCCTCAGGCACCGCTTTCCCTGCCCTCGTAGCTCCGTTTCCCACCATGAAGTGGTTTTTCTGGGGGTATGTTCACCCTGGTGCCTGGTCCCATCAGGGCAGAGAGGAGGTTTCCTGAGCAGAGCTGTGCTAACGATGTTGTTACAGCGATGCCGTGCTGTGCTCAGGGGCTGCCTCGGGTGGCTGCGTCTGGTCTCCGTGTCACACGGAGGTGCTTTTCATCACCCTTTCACACATTTCTCCAGCTCCATCTTGAACGAGTTTGGTTTCTTCTGCTGGTAATTCGTGTTGAAGGGCTGCTCTAGGACTTAACCTCTAGTGGTCAGGAACCATCTTTTCATTTCCAGCCTGAGTCTATTTATGATCGATTTACACACCAACGTCATCCCAAGAACAAATATATTTAGCTTAAAGAGCTGTTTGCCCTTCTGACTTCATCCTGTCGGGTCTACGCAGCAGCTCGGCCATTCTGCCAAGGGCTTTGCGCAATCCCTGCCTTCCCCCTCACCCCGCCCCAGCTCTGGGTTTGAAGGGCTGGGAGACCCCGGGGCATGAGGTCTCCAGGATTTTTTGGGGAACTCTGGCTGCCGATCAGCATTTCATGAGCTTTTTGGACCGAGTTATGTCCTCGTTATGTGGATGTTGGGGTCAGGAAAGGGTTTGAGTGTTTGAAGGAGCTGGGCAAAGCGAGGGTTGGTGGGTCGTGGTGGCACGTGTGAGCGAAGGCTCGGTTGTGTGTTGGGTGGTGGAGCCGACTGTACGGGGAATCCATGGTGGAGCTGGGAAACAAAGCTGGCAAATGCCTCCCATCAGTGCTAAACCAGCATGGCCACCTGATTCAGTGGGTGTTGTGGGTGTGGGGATGCTCATGCTGGTCCTCCCCTCCCCTGGGCGCTGCCACCGCTCAGCACAGCGAGGCTCCCGCAGCCGCGTCGTGCCCGGCGCGATGGCACCCACTGCCAGCCCTCGGGTGCTGCCCTCGGGAGTAGGACACACGGATTTTCTGTGCATCATCCCAATGCCTGGGACACCTCTGTCCTTTATCCCTTGTGCTCCTGTGGCGTTTTCTTTTGTGTCCCCTTGATGTGCCACGTGTTGGTCCAGATGAGGTTCCCTTTTGCCGTGCAGCCCCCCTGCACGCCCAAAAAAAAAGTGATCGCCGGCTCCTGTTGTCTACTCTGTCATCCTGAGCGACGCCGGGCGATCTGCGACACCGAGCAAATGCAGAGTAAATATCAATTAACTGTAGTCTGATTCATGGCAACATGAGAAAAAAAATTACAAATCAGCTGCTCTGTAATTATTTTGGGCTTAATTTAGACCAAATGGTTAGTAGCACTCCTGGAAGACATGTTGTCGCTGGCACAAGGTGCAGCTTTTGCTGGAAAACTTTAGCTCTTTTGGGAGAAAGAAGGGAAAGGAGCAAAAAATGAGAGGGGATGTGGGATGCTGCCCCTTGCAGCTCTGGCTGGGAGAGCTTAGCCCTTCTTGCTGAGC
>NW_009721133.1:8340-23826 GCF_000703405.1 Apaloderma vittatum
CTGCCGGGGCCCCGACTCTCCCCTGGCTCTCTTCACCTCTTCCTCCTGGATTTGGAGCGGTGGCTGGCCCTGGCCCCAACTTGCGGGATGCTGGGGACATGGGGACATGCGTTGCAGTGTCACTTCTCTGGGGTGCTGCTTGCTTCACATCTCTAGCCTGCAGTTGAGTTTCTCTGTCTGCTTACAGCAGCCAGGATCCCCTCCCTGTCCCTTCCCATGCTCCATGTGGCACGAAAATCGGCGCGATTCCTAATGCTCTTAGCTCTCGGGCTTGGCATTGGCAGGGGAAGGCAGACGAGGGGGGCGTGAAGGCTGAGGGATGAAAGAGCAGAGCTGTGGGGCTGCTTCGGGAAGCGCTGAGAGAAGGAAATGGCGAGATCAGGGGGCTGCGACCTGGCATCTGCGCGGTGAGCGAGCGAATGTTGCCCTGCCTGCCTGCGCGTGGTTTTTGCAGCGCTGACGCTCTCTGGAGCCAGGTCCCCGCCGTACGCGCATCCCTGTCGCCCACCGCCGACATGCCCTCGCCTTCGAGGGGTGCTGCCTGCGCCGTTCAGAGAGGGGCAGAGACCCCCGGGTGGGGGGTGGGATGCTCTGCAGCAGACCTCATCCAGAGCCGGCGGTGTTGCACACTTTGCAGCCAGATCTCAGCCTTCTCTTGCTAAATCTCCATTGTCTCAGTGTTGACACCGGGGGATAATCCGTTATTCGCAGAAATGGGTTTAGGCGGGCTGAGATGAGCAAGCTGTGATGCTTTCCTGGGATTACTTGCGCTGCAGCACGGGGAAGGCTTTGTGCTTTCTAGGCAAGCTGAGAGCAGGGGCCAGCCTGGATCTGGCCAGCAGGGCAGGGGTGCAAGGGGGAGGAGGAGGAGGATGACCAGGGGTCCTGTGACCTCCTGGGTCCCCAGCATCACCCCTGCCTGGGGATTGCACTGCAGGCGCAGCCGTGGCGAGGTTCTGAGAACCGGCTTTACAAAGCTATAACTAATTTATCGAGAGATGGAGAAGTTGGGGGCGGTGAATTGGAAACTGCTGGAAACAGCTTGGGGAGGAATTGCTGGTAAAAACCCATCAGGTTTGGGGCAGCTGGGAAAACAGCAGTTATATCTTTGGGGAACCTCTACCCATGCGCAGCAGGGCGGTTGTTTCAGGCGGAAGCAGGGAGCGGAGGAGTCGTCGATTAAAATGGAGATTTTAGGTAGGTGGTGGGAGGAAGCAGGCGGAGGAGCAGGAAATCCAGGTGCCGAAGGACCCCTGGGAGCTTTTACAGCCTGGAGAAACAGCACAGCAAGGAGCACGGGCTGGGTCTGGAGGAGGAGGAGGGACAGGTCCCTGGCAGGGGTGTGCGTTGGGCTGGGCTGGGCTGGTTAGGTGGGTGGTTACAAGCCCACAGGACTAGTGTTTGCCATCCATTGGGTTGTGTGGTGTCCAGGCTGTGGCAGCCAGGAGCCGGGAGACCCTGGGTGTGTTGTTCTCTGGAGTGGACTCTGCAAGTGCTGCAGCTGGTTTGGCTGTCCCACGTTTTGAGAACAACTGCTAAAGATGTTGAGGAGAAACTGGGAGAGTGGCTGAAGGGCTGATGACCAAGGTACCCAGTGGGAGAGAGTCTCCTCTCGGCTTGGAGACCCAAACCAACGTTTTAGCCAGTGCTCAGAAAGCTTACAGAAGTGTGGCCTAATATTATAATGTGGTAAGGCAAAAAAAAATATTCTTAGGGGAAGGTTTGCAATGTAACACTCTTCCTTTTTTAAAGGTGGTTAACACGGTGCTGCTGTGTGTTTGACTGAATCGCTGCAGTAATCAAGTGCCCGAATGCCATTCCAAGCCTTTTCAGTGCTTATTTTAGAAGAAAATATCCACACAGAAAATATCTATTTCCCCCTGAACTCCCCCTCGGAATAATCCCTGTATTTTATTGCCTCGCGACACCGCCCACCTTCAGCACGTAGCTCCTGCCTACGCTCCCGACACGTCGCGCCAGCCCCCTCTCTCTGCTGAACGCCCGCGGTTTTGATCCCAGGGGCTCCCTGCCCGCTCCCCCCGGGCTGCGCATCCTGTGTCGGCGTTGGGGTGCATCAGCAGCTGCACGGGGGCAGTTGGAAATAACAATTTCCCTGCAACCCAGGAAGATGATTTATCACTGCGGGCGATATCGCTGCCCATTCATTGCTAATGGGAAGCCCTGCAGAGAGTCACCTGGGAGGCTGCGGGGCTCTGCCGCCTGGCAAGGGCCCGGATGCTCCCAGTTTGGGGTGGTCGCTGCTCTGGGAGCTGCCAGCTCCAGTCCGTGCGGGCAGAGCCCTGCTGCCTGCTCGCCTGTCGTGGGCTCGTCACCTCCATGAGGTGGCCTGATGTTTAATGGGGGCATGGGAGGTGCTGGCAGGAGCACCCGTGAGATCCAGGCTGTTCTTCGTCCAGGCTCCTTTGCTGTCTCCCTGGCTTGACCACACCAGGTGGCTTGTGCCCACCTCCCTTCTGCCCAGCTCTAGGGATTGGCACAGGGGATGCAGGAGTGGCAGGAACTCTCATGGGCCTGACATGGAGGGGTTGGTTTTGTGTGTGTTCCAAAGCCTAAACCAGCACGTCCCCTGGTTTCTTCCCTCTGCCATGGAGATGGACACTCTCCAGCTTATCTCAGGTCCTGGTGAGGCTGAGGCTGTTTGCTCAGGGAATTCAGGGTGTATGGCAGGGGCTGTGGTTACTTGCCAGTCTGGGGGTGGCAAGGCACTGGGGAGCTTGCGGGTGAGCGATGGCCCTGGGTGACAGAGCTGCAGGTACAGCTGCACTCTGCAAACAGGAGAAAACCTGCTCCAGCTCTGCAGGGTCACAGCTTCCTTCAGGGCACATCCACCTCCTTCAGAGTGGGATGCTCCATGGGTTGCAGGTGAATATCTGCTCCACTGTAGACCTCCACAGGCTGCAGGGTGAGAGCCTGCGCCACCACGGTCTTTTCCAGGGGCTGCAGGGGAACCTCTGCTCCAGCACCTGGAGCACCTCCTCCCCCTCCTTCTTCACTGACCACAGTGTCTACAGAGTTGTTTCTCTCACATTTTTTCACTCCTCTCTCATAGCGCCATAGGGTGCTCTCCATCCATCCATCCAGCCAGCCAGCCAGCCATGTGCTTCCCCTTTCTGTCGTACCTGCTGCAATTGTTCGTATAGGTCAGAGTGGAAAAAAAGTCTAGAAAATTAGGAAAGAATTGAGTCAGCATCTTGCAGACTGAGCACCTATTTTTTTCTTCTTGTTTTACGTAGCTTGAATAAATAAGTTGCAATGTCAGACTCTGAGCTCCATTTCTAAGAGGCAACATCAGCCTTGGGGAACTGAAGGACTGCGTAGAGGTCACTGATGTCCCAAATCTTTTTTGGCAAATGAGACCTCAGCTGGAAAGTCCATCTCTGCAGGGCTACTCTCCATCCATCCACCAGTCTGTGCTGGTCCTGCAGACTGCCCTTGCCCAGCTGCAGGACCTCGCACTTGGTCTGGCGGAACTTCATGAACCCACTCCTCTAGCCCGTTCAGGTCTCTCTGGATGCCGCCACCTCCCTCCAGTGTGTCGACGGCACCGCTCAGCTCAGTGTCGCCTGCGAACTTGCTGAGGGTGCACTCGATCCCACTGTCTGTGTTGATGAAGGTATGAAATAGTATTGGTGCCAGCGTGGACACCATTCGTTACGCGTTTTGACTTGACCACGGAGCCATTGACTGCAGCTCTTTGGAGGCAGCCGTGCAATCAGTTCCTTATCCATACAGATTTCATCCATCAAACCCATAACTTTCCAGTTCTTGTTTCACCAAGTTCCCTCGACTTTCCTTCTGATGCGAGCTCTGCTTCAGTGCCAGCTCACTTCAGCTGTGATTCAGCACTCGTGCTGGAAGCCGGCTTGCCTACGCCAGCGCCTCTCTCGTTTCTATACTGCTTTGACCCTCCAAGGTCATGGCCAAGCCCGCAGTCGCCAGCACGGGCGAGGAGGTGTGCCGCAGCCGTCGGGGCTCGTGTGGTTTTCTGGAACGCTGTGGCCAAGCAGCAAGGAGAAACGTATGTGGCAAAGCAGCACAGGAGAGGAGCCGTTCCCACCGCTCGCTACCGGGATGGTAGAGTGCCTCCTAGTTGGCCAGACAAAGATTTAACCAAAAATCGACCTCTGCAGAGAAGGTGGCGGCACAAACCCACGGGTTGCACATCTGGGTCCTGCACCCCTGCTCACCCTGCAGGGACCGTCCACACACATCAGCTCTTCTGCCCCCCGCAAATCCTCCCAGAGAACACCAACCCCCAGCCGTGTTTCTGCCAACATAGCTTTGCAGGTTGTGTGATTTGCTGCTTAATTATCAGGGCTTGGATCCTCCCGCCTGTAATCAGTGGGTGCTCACTGGCGTGCGTTGCAGATGCTCTGTGGCTCCGTGCGCACGGGGTGGGATGGAGACATGAGTGTGCACCCCGGTCCTTTCTGCACCCTGGACACCCCATCGCTTGTTTGGTGTGCCCAGCCCGCCAGGGCTGTCCCCAGGGCTGATCTCCTGGCCTGGGGATGGGGATGATTTCATGGGCTGTGGCGCTGCCGAGTAAATTTTCTCACACCTGAGACTTTCTGCATCAAGCGGCTGGCTCGTCGATGCAATTAATGCAATCCGTAGGCTGCTGGGCTCTCCTTTCAGGGACTTGTCGTGTTGTTAGCACGCTCCAGTTCCTTTCCTGTTGGCAGTTGTGTGCCGTGTTTGGACCAGTCTCCTCTGGAGACAGTGACAGGAGGACACATGGGCTGGGGAGGTGTTACCGTAAATCATGACTTGTGTCTGAGAGACGAGAAATGGGGTTTGGGTTGATATTGCGACTCAGCAGCCTGAATATATGACGTCTGCAGATGCTGGACGAGGAATTTAGGTGTTGGTCTGTCACCCTGGTAGCAATGCCTGCCCCATGTTAGAGACAGGGATGGTCAGGGGCTGTCTGGTTCTTCACACGGGAAGCAAAGTGGTGAGGAGCCGCAGCATCACTGCAGAAGCACCCTGAACTTGAGATCTTTGGGTTTGGAGAGGCCTTTGGTTTGCATTTGAATGGGGAAATGGGAAAAGTTACTGCTGGTTCAGGCAGGATGGCTGTGCAGGCTCCGGCTGGGCAGCGCTAGGTTTGAAAGCTCTGAGAGGAGACAACAGCTTGTGCTTGGCCCTGCCGGGTCCCTCGCGGTGGCGTTTCTCCTCCTGTGGCCCTGGAGACCTGCCCTCCCCTCCTGCCTCAGTTTCTTGCATCCAACGGAGAGAAATGTTTTCTGAGGCCAAGCGGCATAAATCTCGAGCTTGCTTTTAATTCCAGCAGAGCCTGGTTAATAGCTTTAAGCTTCATCTCCTAGCAGTGTTAATGAGTTTCCAGGCCCCACAGAGGTGGAGCAGAACTGTATTTTCCTAATCAAGTTATCAGATTATTAGCAAAAATGCGAATAAAAGAGCTGCTTTGGTTGCAAGTGAAAAAGAAGTACTGTCTGGAGAAGCACTCTGTTGTGAGCACCACGTGGTGGATAATGGAGGATCAGGCAAGGCCAAATAATTGTCAGGGAAGGAAGATAAAATGCAGCTGGGATTTGGCCTCCTCTGATTTCTGGCCTGGGGCTCTCCCATGAAAGATTTTTCTTCTTAATTGTATGGAGCTGTAGATGTTAGAAGCGTTTATTGAGTCACTTCATGAGTGCACCCTACTGACAGAACGACTCGCAAAGAGTTAATGGATGATTAATTAGCTCTGAGGTAAATAATTAATCAACTGGTTAGAATCCAACAGGTCAGAACTTGGCTTCTGATCTGTAAGTACTGGTGTGCGCACAGCCAAGGACCATCTTGTGTAGATATTATTTATTACCCCTTTGCAAACCGCTTCTTTGTGCACTTCTGGTGGGAAGAGTGATCCGTCATTTCTCGCTCAGATAACTGCTAGAGGTTGTCACAGCTGGTAGTGATGCTTAGGTAGCAGTATTTTGACCTGTAAATCTAGAATATCTCTGCAGAGGAAGGGAAATGCAGCTCATGTCCCATTTGTAAGCATGGCACTGAGGAACGGAGGAGGTGAAGACCTGCCTTGGTGTCCCCACACTGGTGGCAATGCCCAGAGGCAGGTTGTGGAATCTCCTTCTCTGGAGACATTCAAAACCCACCTGGACATGTTGCTGTGTGACCTACTCTGAGTGATCCTGCTCTGGCAGGAGGTTGGACTGGATGATTTTTTTGAGGTCACTTCCAACCCCGAACATTCTGTGATTCTGTGTTTCTGTGTGGAAGTGGGAGCAAGATATCTGCGGTGCCAATGGTTGCCCAGTTTGGTGGTTGCACAATTTGATGGTTGCCCAACTTGGTCATCAGCCAGAGGAGAAGCTGTGCGGCGCAGAGGTGAAGTGCGAAACAGCTGAGACATTGCAGCTTGTGTTGGAAGGGGCATTGCTTGGGGAAGGCATCTCTGCTCTTGTGTTTTTGGCTCTCTCATGCTCCCATTAGTGTTGGCTGTGAGCTAGGAGGTCGTCCCATGGTGGATCCCACACGGCAGGGTTTCGTGGGGTTGTTGGCACACTTGCCAAAATGTGTCACCATCCCCATCCAGAGGACCCACACTGTGGCATCCTTCCCCGTCTGACATGGGTCAGGTTGGAAGTGTTCATTTAAATGCCCTTGATGTTGTTTATTTTAGGTAGTTTGGAAACCATCTCCAAAGCAGCTGTTGAGTGTGTGCGTGCAAGGACGTGTGTGCTATTGCCCACAACCCAAAGGCTCTTTGTTGGCGTTCCCAAAGCTGTCACCTCCTTGGCCCTAGTTTGAGCCTGCTGGAAAGCCTTTCCCTCTGGGGTCTGGTCAAAAGGGGTGGGTACAAGCATTTAAAGTTCTGGCCCTGCCCCTCTAACTGCAGCCACAAAGGGAGCAGATCCTGAGGAAAATTTTTGGTGGAAAAATAATCAAATCCTGACGTACCCATGTTGCAGATTTGAGCCTGTGTCAGTTCCAGTCTTTTTCTAGTGCCATGATGTGAAATCATCACTTGTTCTATGCCTGTAGCTGGTGCTTTGGAGATTTCTTGGCTTTTTAGTGCAACGTGGAAAGGTTTAGAGTTGCATTAATATTTCAAGAACTGTAATAAACAGTTGGGCTATTACAGCTGGACAGGTTGTGTTGAAGGGTTTCAAGTTGGCTGCTTTTATCTTCAAGTCTTAATTTCTACTTCAAACAATGAGTGGTCTTTAACCTCTTAAATTAAGTGCCACCTTAAAAGATGTGATCGTAAAAAGGCTCAGCAGAAAGAGGACCTCAACCTCAGATAAAGAGCATCTGGGTTCAAGAAGGAGCTGGGGCAGCTCAGGCTGTGTTAGCGTTTGTCTAGAGCAAAGATGGGAAGACAGCACAGCTTGTTTCTGTGGTTACGTCAATTAATAAGTAGATAGGAAGCCACACATTTCTCCTAAAAAGTTTCTAGGTCAAAAGCAGAGTGAAGGCAGACTTGCCAGAAGGTTTTTTTTCCTATGTTCCCTTTGCCTTTGGCTTGTTGGAACAACCTGTGATGCTGCCTTGCTCTTCCCAGCTGCAGGGTGCTGCCGCTCCCAGGTAGCCGGGTCTTCTCTTTGAAGCTTTCCCATTGAGGCTGGAGTTACTAAGTTCCCTTAGTCGGCCAGAACCGCCGGTGAGAGACCGAAGCAGACGTGACCTCCACCGGTCCTTTCCTTTCTTCTTCTTTTTTAGCATAGTGAGAAGGTTTTGAGAAGAGGTGGCAGTGTCGAGACTTGAAAGGCAGCTCCTTTCTGTAGGAGGAACAGCCGAGAGAGCCAGATGCTGAATGTGCTCCCGAGCACCCGCAGTAAAGCCCTGTCGGTGTGTGGTGGAGAACATCTTCCCTGTGGTACCTCAGCCTGGAAGGAGCGCTGGAGTCTCTGTGTCACTTCTTGTCACCTCTGCCTGCTCTTTTTGGATAAAAGACAATTCAAACCTCATGCTAGTTCCCAGGGTTTTGGGGCCAAGGCCCTCCTGAGCACAGGGTCACCTGTAAAACATCAGCCTGTGGGGATGGTAGAAGATGACACCACGTGCGCAGCATCGCAGGCTGAGGAGCGTTCTTTGCGAAGCATTTAGAAATGGTGTGTGTAGTAAGTTTTTTTTTTTTTTTCACTGAAAGCCTAAAGGTTTTGAATCACAAATTAAAAACTACCATGTTAGGGGGCTGGTTAGCTCAGTCAGTTGAGCATAGCGCTAACAACGCTAAGGTCGCGGGTTCGATTCCCATTCAGTCCCCATGTGTTGCCTGATCTAGTTGAGAGGTGGCATCCCTGGCGGCAGGGAGGCTGGATTAAAATGATCTTGGAGGTCCCTTCCAGCTTAGGCCATTCTGTGATTCTATGTCCCTACCTTTATCATGCCCTCTTTGGTAAACAGGCTGTGTGAGAGACAAGTTGGGATTTTTCTGTACAAGTGTAGGCTTTTAGAAGAATGCAGCTGAGTAACTCGTGTGTTCAACCCAAGTCAGAAATTAGGACACTTTTATGCAAGGCATGTTAACATCTCTTTAAAAATGCTACATCTATAAGAAGTGCCTTATTCTTGGCATCCATCTGGGTTCTTGCAGAGACGGTGCTTAGATTGGGTAATGGCACCATGTGTGGATTATATATCTCACCATGACCAAAAGGAATCTGGAGCTCCCAATCTGGAAGATAATTCTGTTCCTCGTGAGTACTGCAGGGGCTTTTAATAGCTTATGGTGCCACAGGAAAGCAGCCTGGTGGGAAAGAGATGTGAGGAACGTAAGCAGAACATCACCCACCTATTTTCCTCTAAGATCCTGCTTAGCAGTTTCACTTCTGCAGTGGTGGAGCCCTGTCAAATGGAGCCGCTCTCAAGGTTTAGCTGTGGAAGGATGCGTAGTTTTTGCTCATAAATGCAAATAAAACGAAACGATATCTAAAACCTCAGTCACACTTTTTTTTTTTGTTTGTCCTGTTGTTCAGTTTTACACGGAAAAATGCTATCCAAAAGGAGTCATCAGTGTCTGCAATCAGAGCTCCTTTTCCACAGTGGATCTGTACCAGCTCTGTGGAGGGTGTTGCTCGTAGCATCTGAACCCTGGGGAGCTCCTACTTTTTCACTAGAGAAACTCAGGGCTGCACTTTTCAGCAGCCTAAAGTGAAGAAACTCATAGTTAACTTTGCTGTAAGACTTCCCGTCGGGACCAGCCTGTGCCCTTGTCCCAGCACACCGCTGGTGGGAAGGTGGTGGCTGATAGGGATGGAGCAGCAGGGAATGGAGTCCCATCAGCTTGCTGGTTGTGAGCCACAGAAGGAATGGAAAGAAATACATATTTTTATGATTGAAGTAATTTGTTATGTGAAAAATCCAGATTCTTGCGATGGAAACAGGCTTTTGTGAGCCCTTGGTGATGTCTTCTTGTAGATGGCTACTTTGGGGGCCCTGGCAGAGGGGAGCCCTGGTGCTGAGATATGAACCCACCTTGCTCCATTTCTAGCAAGAGGACCATGGTGCTTGGCTGTTGGGGTTGATATCCAGGCAGGAACCTCTTCCTTTTTTCAAACTTTGAATTCAGTAAGAGTTCCATGAAGGCAGTAGACAAGCTTGGACAGTTTAGAAGTTAAAGCATGACCTGGAGTTTTAGGCAGCAGTTCTGGCTTGGTGGTACCTGGGGCTTGCTAACCTCTCTTTCATTACATGTGCCTGGGGGTCATAATTAACATCACTAAATGAATGCAAATGTAAAATCCATCCTGCTTTTTGTAGAGGCAAAAAAACGTGCCCAGAAGGGGTGGAACGCCCCAGCCCCGGCGCTGGCTGCCAGCCCTGAGCTGTTGCTCTCGGGCTGGGTTCCTTGTAGTGAGATACACTCTCTGACCTGAGCTTCCAAAGGCAAATGCTCTGCAGGCTCCTTGGCTTTCTGCTGACCTGCTCCTGGGACAGGCTGGAACCGAATCTGTCCTCATCACCAGCAGCCTGTGTGGCCGGGGGACACGGGGCAGGTGGCCATGGGACAAGGTTGCCAGCAGCAATGCTTGTCTGTGCCATCCACTGCTGCCACGAGCATCCATCCCCCTTCCTTTTCCCTCGGCAGAGACCACGCGGATGAAAATAGCTCCCGCGGAAGCGACTGAAATGTCAGGAGTGAGCAGGCAAAGCCCGTCGCTGCGTGGTCACGGTGTTGGCAAAGCGGTGCTGCCTGCGCAGCCAGGGCCAGTGCCCTCCGCTGTCACGCAGGGATGGGGCACCTGCCGAGGGCTCATTAAATCATCGTTAAGAGAGTGGCTTGGAGCAAGCACTGGGAAAGCGCTAGATGAAAGCTGCTTCAAAGCTGCCTTTAGTCTGCCCTTAGAATCATAGAATGTTTTGGGATGGAAGTGACCTTTAAAGGTCACCTAGTCCAACCGCCCCGCAGTGAGCAGGGACATCTTCAACTGGATCAGGTTGCTCAGAGTCCTATCAAGCCTGACCTTGGATATCTTCAGGGATGGGCCTTCTGTCACCTCTCTGGCCAACCCATGCCAGTGTTTCACCACCCTCACTGTAAAAAATTCTTCCTTATGTTTACTCTGAAACTACCCTGTTTTAGTTTAAAACCATGACTCCTTGTCCTATTGTAACACCCTGCTGAAAAGTTTGTCCCCATTTTTCTTATAAGCCCCCTTTAGGCATTGAAATGCCACCATAAGGTGTCCCTGGAGCCTTCAGGCTGCACAACCCCGACTCTCTCAGCCATTCTCCATGGCAAAAGTATTTCCATCCCTCTGATCATTTTTGGATTCCTTTGGACCCTCTCCAACAGATCCATGTCTTTCCTGTGCTGGGGATCCCACATCTGGACACGGTGCTGCAGGTGGGGTCTCACCAGAGCAGAGTAGGAGAAGGGCCATTGCTGCAAGCTGGGTCTTACCCTCCTGTGCTCCCCACCTCGCGCTTGTGTCTGTCTGGGGAAAGCTTTGCAGGTGGGTAAGGGTCTCTCCATGCTGTCGGAGTGCAGGAGCACCCATCTGGGGGCTTCATCTGCTCCACAGCGTCTTCCACAGTGTGGGGGCAGAAGGTCTCACCTTGCCTTGGCAGGAAGGAGGCACTGGACCAACTCAGAATAGCCTTGGAATTAGCTGTTAAAACTTTGCAGGAACCTAATGTGTAATAATTAATGACAAGAGGAAATGGGCTGGTCCCAGATGATATCTTAGGTGTGCCAGAGGGGATCTGCTCTCCTTGCCAGCGTTTGCTCTGAAATCGATACTGAAAGACAGCACCAACCTTAACTGTTACTGCTCTGGATGGTGGTGTCAGTGTGCAACTGCTGGAATTTTTTTCCCCAAAAAACCTTACGGAGATTGACGTTGTACTCCCATGGTGTGCAGGCTTCCAGGGAAGGAGATGAAGAGCGTTGTGAATTGCGGGATGTAACCGTATAGAACATGCAGAGGAAAATGCAGCCAGTTGGCTTAGTCAGCCCTGGATGGGGGTTTGGCCGAGCTTCCTAACCAAATGGTGCAGGATCAGGAAGGACTGGGGTGCTGCCTGGGCACCCGTATGCCTTGTGTCTTGGTGTTTGTCCTGTTTCTCCCTCCACTGAACTCGATTACTTGAGTTGGACAAAGGAGGTGGTCCAGAAGATCGCGGTCTTGATATAAGGACACAGTGACTAGATAGCAATCAGACTGCTGGGGGCAGGGGGGGCAGCGTTTCCGTGGGTCAGCACCCACTTACAGTGATCAGGTGGCATCTCCAGACCTCTCTTGGGTGAAATCCTGCTTTCTGGCCTCTCTTGCACTTGATTTTCTCCTGGTACGTCCTCGTCGGGGCAGTGTGGAAGCGCTGTTGGGACACAGAGTCAACATTGTGTTTGGAGGTGGGATCGCAGCTCCCTTCTGCCTGTACTGCCCATCCTCGGCAGGGTGCTGCGTTGAGCTTGGGGAGGCAGTTGTCTGCCTTAGTCTTGTTCAGATTCGCTGTTTCTCAAGGAAAAAAAATGCCTTCAGTCCCGGCATGAGTCATCCTGCCATTGGCTGCTGCCTTCCTTGCTGGCTGTCATGTAACCTCCTCCCAGTGTACAAGGTCCTGGAGTTGTATTTGGCCATTAGATTATTGCTCTCCATGGGAACTAGATTTGTCTTTTTCCAGTATCTCTGTAATTGATTTTTAGCCTCGTCTTGCCGTTAATCAAGTGTGTCTTTAAATCAGATAGGTGAAGCAAACGCAGCTCTTCCGTACCGCTTCTGCGAGCTAGTGAGTGGATTTTCCTCCAGCCTGCAAGCTCTTAATGAAAACACTGAATTGAGCTCGACCCAGCAGTGACCCCCGCATGGGACTCATTCATCATTTTTCCCCAATTCCACTCGGAATCTTTAATCATCTGCTCCCGGTGTCGAGCCTGGCAGCACGGGTGTGATATATCCTGCCATCCCTGCCCAGACCCCAGCTGCTCCCCATTGCAGAAAAAACAAAGATAACGTTCTCCTTGTGCTTTTCCTTCCTTGCACATCTTGCTTTGATTAAAACCTTCACCTACCCCAAATCTAATTTTGCTTCTAAGCTGTGTTAGATCGAAGTGTGCTCAACAGCGGTGCCTTTTTCACATCTGGAATGGCTGGAAGTTTCTGCTGTCTCTCCTGAGCGTCACCCATGCCTTTTAAAGCTGTCGGTCACTGAGAGTTAGAGTTGGGCTTTATGATCCTGTGGCAAAATGCTGAGAGGGTTGGGGTTGTTCAACCTGAAGAACAGAAGGGAGACCTTACTGCAGCCACTCAATGCTTAAAACGAGCCTATAAGAAAGATGGGGACAATCTTTTCATAAGGGTGTGTTTCAATAGGACAAGGGGTAATGGTTTTAAACTAAACGAGGGTGGATTCAGACTGGATATAAGGAAGAATTTTTTTCCAGTGAGAGTGGTGAAACACTGGCACAGGTTGGCCAGAGAGGTGGCAGAAGCCCCATCCCTGGAAACGCTCCAGGTCCGGTTGGATGGCGCTCTGAGGAACCTGATCTCATTGAAGATGTCCCTGCTCACTGTGGAGGAGTTGGACTAGATGACCTTTAAAGATAATTTCCATCCCAAACCATAATATGATTCTATGGCTAGGATGCATCATGACTGTAGTAACATCCAGGGTGGGGGACACAGCCACATTTGTGACCCAGGATGCCCCAGGCATGGCCGCAGATGTTTCGAAGACACCCTAGTACAAGATTTCCTCAAAGATTCCCCTCAGGGAGTACAAAACCTGCTGTCTAGAGGTAGAAATGCCACCCTGCAGGGAGAGGGACATCCTGGCTGGAGGAAGCTGGGAGGGAGGAGAAAGGCTCCCATGGCCATGCCGGGGTTGCTGAGGTCCCCTTGCTTTGGGCAGTGCTCTTGCATGAGGACCTTCTGCCAGGTGTGCTGCCCGGCCGTGTAGCGGGGCTGGAGGCTGCTGGTGCCTGCAGACAGCTTCACTTGCACAGTAGTTAAATTTTAACGAGATTTTTGAAGTATGCAAACGATTAGACAGGTAGCGATGGTTGGCCAGCCAGCTGCCAACAACAGATGCTTCGGGCAAAGTGTGAGAGCTGCAGGGCACAGCCTGGGGCCGTGGTAGCTTGAGCGAGCGGTGCTGGGAAGGGGGAAGGCAAATCCTGGCAAAGAAAGGAATCTGGAGGGGGAGGTGAATTCCAGCGCTTCGAGAGGGAGCAGCCTGGGGAAGCCATGATTAAGGGAGATGGAAAGCAGGAGCAAGAAGAGTCCAGTGCGGTGGTGGGGAGGAGGGCTTTGCGGGGGGGCTGCTGAGATGTGGGGCCAGGGGAGGATGGGAGCATCGGTGCTGAGGAGGAAGCACGGGGGCCACCGTGAGACAGCACACAAAGATGCTGCCTACGCAAGCGCTGAGGAGGGAGAGCGAGTACTTGGCAGTCGGTCTGTGCAGTCTCAGACCTGCATCCATCCTCTTTTCCTTTCCGTGCAGCCCGAACACATCCTTGCATTGCTTTGCAGCAGTCCTGCTGTTTTCTCTTTGTTCAAGCTGTGTTGTTTCATCTTCCTTGTTAATGACAAGTGGGTTTTCTTCCATTGCTACCATCAGTCCCCATTCCTCTGCTTTTATTTCAGGCAGCCAAAGGTAACCTGCCCTTCACCGGCAGGGAAAACACAGGAGGTCTAGAGCGCTGGATCAGGGAGCCAGCCAGGTTCGCTGGTTGTCGTGATCCCCTTACTTTTGGGATTCCTTGTTCCCTCCTCGATCGGAGGGGAGATTTCCCCTCCAATGAATTAATGAGCGCTGTGGAAAAGGCAGCTGGTGACACGATGGTGACGCCGAGCCAGGGAGGAGTGGGAGGCTGGAGCTGGCGTGCCGGGGAGCACGTCGGCACTGCCTGCCACGGCTCCCGGCCGACGGCTCCCAGGCTCCTGTCGGCACTGACTGCAAGGGCAAGATGTGCCGGGAAAAGCTCACGAACAGCAGCACCTTGAGAGTAGCCAGGGCTGGGTGGTGGGGAGATGCTGGAGAGAGCTGAGTGACGGTGGCAGGGAGGTCAGAGACAGAGCTGAGGTGCTCGCGCTGCATGGGGAGGGAGGTCTCCAGCAAGTGGTGCGTGCAGTCCCGTGTTCCTGAGACAGATCAAGGAGGAAGGTCCGGCTCAGGAACAATTTGTTGCTGATATCTGTAAACTGGCAGACAAAAGAACAAGGCAGCCTTGTGACAGCGGTCGTGGAAGAGGGCTCAGCCCCAGCACATGTGTCTCGTGAGGGCACGGAGCTGAGTGATGTTCAGACACAATAAATGAAGCCAATTACTGAAGTTGAGGAGAGATGGCTTTGCCCTGGAGAGTCTTCAGCAGGGACTGGACAGAGCAGACAACTTCAGGGGCTCTGCAGGCTGTGCCAGCACCATCCCTGCCAGTGACACAGAAAGAAGGTTTAGGTTGGATGTAAGGAACAAGTGTTTTACGATGAGGGTGGTGAGGCACTGGAACAAGTTGGCCGGAGGAGCTGTGGATGTCCCATCCCTGCACGTGTTCAAAGCCGGGTTGGATGGGGTTTTGGACGATCTGATCTAGTGGGAGATGTCTCTGGGGGGCCAGACTGAATGATCTTTGAAGGTCCCTTCCAACCCAATCCATGAGTCCATGACTCTATGAAACAGATACTTGAGCCGAGCCCTGTGAGGTGGATTTTTTTCCCTTTTTGATGTTTCCCATCCTTCTCCTGCTGCCTCTTTAGCAACACTTGGTGACCTCGGCAGCTGCTAAAGCCTCCCCATGACCAAAGCCCAATTGCCTTTGTTGGTTAAATGCATTACGATGATTTTTCATGGGTTGCTGTTTACCAAGGGCAGGTGCCCTTCAGCAGGTGGCTCCCGAGGACCTTCCTGACCTCCCTGCGCCCAAAGCCATCTGCTCTGACACCTGACAGAGCTGCGGGTTGCAATGACTGGTTGACCCAGAGAGGGTGTTGACTTGGCAAACCTTGTGCCAAAAGCTCCAGCTGAGGTTTGGAGCCATCGGATGGCTGC
>NW_009721133.1:23837-42203 GCF_000703405.1 Apaloderma vittatum
ACTTTTCCATCAGTTAGTGGATTCTGAAGAAGCCACCAGACAACCAATGCTCAGGGCTGATGGCTACAGCAGCTGCAGAAGGACCTTTAGCCCTTTCTGGCCACTGTGTCCTTCCCGTGTGTTGTCCTCACTTGGATCTGCTGGTGCTGCTCCCAGCGTGTTAGCCAGAATACGAGCAGGAGTTGAGTGAATAGTCACACAGTTCCCTGCAATTCAGTCTGGGTTTAAAAATATAAATTAGGCCATTTCTTTTAAAGAAGAAAAATGCTGGATTAGGCAGCAGGAGTGTCTGAACTCTGGTGGTTGTGTCCTTCCCGTGTGTTGTCCTCACTTGGATCTGCTGGTGCTGCTCCCAGCGTGTTAGCCAGAATACGAGCAGGAGTTGAGTGAATAGTCACACAGTTCCCTGCAATTCAGTCTGGGTTTAAAAATATAAATTAGGCCATTTCTTTTAAAGAAGAAAAATGCTGGATTAGGCAGCAGGAGTGTCTGAACTCTGGTGGTCAGTGCTTTTTGGGGCTTTATTTTGCACTTGCTGCTTTGGGTACAGAATAACAGCACCTTGAAGAGCGTTCTTTTGCAGCTGAAGCTCTGGGTGGTAGGACTTCTTGGGGTCATTTTTTTCCACCAGTGCTAGAATAAAGTTTTCTTTCCAGCCAGAGGTAATACTTGCTCTTTATCATGGAAATGTGCAACGCTAAAAATAACCTCTCCACAATTCCCTGGCTGGCTGCCTTTCTGCAGGAAGCCCTGTTCCTCTTTGTCCGAATAGGGTCACCGTATGTGATCCGCGTCACCTTGCGCTTGGGGTGAAGGACTTTCCTCCTCCTGGGAACCCTCCCTGCTTCTCCACCACCCTTGGGTCTGCTCAGTGGCTGGGGCCCCTCTTTGGGGCAGCCTCTCTAACTTGCACTCGCTGTGTCACCTCAGGCAATTTAAATGGGGTACATCTGTTTTGTGGAAGAGCCGTGGTGTGTCCTGGGTCACGGAACTGCTGAGCCTGTGGTGGGTCTCACAGAAGGGAGCTGTGCTGGTGGACCTTCCCCATGGGAGCCCTCTCCTCCCAGCAGCGCTGGTCCTGCCCCTGCCCGAGGGGACTACTCCACCAGACAGGCCAGGGGAGATGTGGAGAAAACACGTGACGTGTCTTGCGATGATTAAATTCTTAACGTTCTCACGCTAATTCAGGTTGTTGCTAAACAGTTGGTGCCAAAAATAGACACTGCTAGATCCAGTCTACCTGAAGTTATCGATCAGGAAGTTTTCCAAGAGCTGAGTAAGATGGTGCCTCTGCCATTAGTGTTGATTTCCAATAAGTCTCCGCATACCCGATGGGTATCAGAAGCTCAGGAGGTAGCACGGCGACGGTTTTTTAAAGAAAGAGCGGGAGTGAGCTGGGTAATTATTGACTGATCAACCCGACCTTGCTTCTGGGAAAAATAATGGAGTATTTGAAGTGGAATCCGATGGAGAGAGTTAAAGGAGGGCAAGACAATTAGTGCGGTTCGGTGTTGTAAAAATAGATCTGAGCAGTTTTCCTCCGCTCATCAGCCAGCTAATTGCTCCCGGAGAGGTGGGCACCCCGAAACTTCAGGGAAGCAAAAAGAGCAACTGGAACAAGGCGCTGCACCACACCGTCTCTTTCTCCCCTACCTTTTGCACAAGTTTGGCACCAAAACAAAATATTTTGCTGCAAGCAAACTCTGTCCCATCGCTTGTGCTGCTGGATTATAAGGAAGCAACGAGCTTCTCCCTTCATCCTGAGATTCACCTCCCAGGGTGGGTTTCTGGCTCTGAGACCAGCCTGGAGTGACAGGAGCTGTCAGAGGATGGCTGTGGGATGAGAACAGCCAAGAGGGTGGCTCAGCTGTCACCGAGCTCAGCGACAGGCTGTGGAAGGGCTTTGTGTGCCGGGCTCCTGGGTGCGAGGCTGCCTGTGGCCAGTTCATCAGTGGTGTCAAACTCCCAGCATCCTTGTCCGAGCAGGCAGCTCAGATGGACGTTTCAACACTTTTTAGTGATGGCAGCTCAGTGCCTTTGCCTGGCTGGACCATCAGCCGGCGAGGAGCGCGCTGGGCTTCAGGATGTGTGAAATGTGATCTGTCGCTGCTAATATGAAAGGGGATTTTTTAAGCTCAGTTACCCACCGATGTTACCCATAATGACTGAAAAATATGTAATAGAAGCATCAGTTAAACAGCTTGCCTGGCTCCTTTTTTAGTGACTTACAAAGTCAAAAGCTACAGTTTTAATCTGTTATGGATCACCCCCAGGCATTTTGGGAAGCACCTTTAGTTCCAGGGGATCCACAAGACCTTTCCAGACCCTTCCATGCGTCACCTCTGTTCTGCTCCTTTGTTAAAGCCTTGTGACGTTTTGCACCGCTATCAAGTCCCGGCAGCGTCTCTCCTTGCTGCATCACGAGCAAGACTTGTCCCTCCTGGCACGCTGGAAGTAAAAAAAAAACCAGGACTGCTGGCTCCTCGCAATGGTACCGGACATCTCCGTGCCCTCGCTCTTGGCGAAGGCAGATGGACGGCACCGCTGTGCCCTATTTCTGCAGCTTGGCAAGCAGCTGGAGCTCCTTGTGTTGCTTCTGCGTGGAAGGGAAAATCCCAGCTCTGATGGGGGCGGTGGTCCCACAGCTCTCTCCTGCCCACCCGCCTGCGTGCTCCCCCGTTCTCTCATACCTGCTGTGATTTGTTGTGTGGATCGGAGTGGAGAAAACTTTAGAAAATTAGGAAAGGGTTGAGCGAGCGTCTTGCAAACTAGGTTTTTCTTCTTGTTTTACGTAGCTTGAATAAGTAAGTTGCAGTGTCAAACTCTGAGCTCCATTTCCAAGGAGGAACATCAGCCTTTGGGAATTAAAGGACTGCGTAGAGGTTATTGATGTCCCAAATCTCTTGTACTGGGCTAACTGGTCAGTAGTTCCCAGCTTGGGGCTGGACCAGCCTGTCTGGTGGTTTTTAAAACACCTTTCATTACTTTAAGTCTGTGAAACACTATGGAAAATGTTTCCAACAACTCCATAGATCTCTAGGAAGGATTTCTTCTGGTTTGTTGCCAAAGACCAGATAGCTTGAGGGGGCTGCCAGGTCTGGGCTTCCTCTTTGTGTTCGCCTCTAAAAAGTACCCTATATTTCATAAATGTAAGTGCCAAGATTAACAGACTCATCAGTGGTATAAGGCAAGAAAGGTTTATTTTTAAAAAATTCCTTGGAGGAACTGTGGACAGGATCTTCTTTAATTTTTTATAGAAAAAGCTAAGTGTTTGCCAGGAAGGTCCTTCTTCCCAGCATTGCCAGAGAGCTCAGCTATGGATTAGTTTGAAGTTGTACTTTTCTTGATTACGGTGGTTGTTGCCAATAAATAATGGCAGGTCACAAAGAGCTGAAGGTTTATTAATCTGAGTAATTACCATGTGAGGAAGCTTTGAGGGCTGAGAGCTGAATCGTGGCTGCAGAATCACCAGCCTGGGGATGCTCAAGCGTGCTGTGGTGGGCAGGTGTCAGCCAGATGTGAAGGATGGAGGTCTGGTCCCTGCCTCCTGCGCCCTCCTCCTCACTGCTGGGCGGTTTGAAGGCTTTTTCCCTCCTTTCGTGATAACAGAGAACAGAGGGTCCTGCTCCTCTGCCTTGAGGAGCATCCGATGTGGCAGCTCTGGGTGCCAGTTCCTCATCGCTTTCCCTGTTGCATGGGGGATGATTTTGGGGACTCGGGGAGCTACAGGGAAGGGGAGCACAAAGGAATTGGTTTTCCCTCTTTCCCGAGTGGCTGAGGCTGTGCTGGACCGCAGTGTGGTGTCACCACGCGTCCCTTTCAACGTCACGCCTTGCCCCTCAGCGCTGCTCTCCTCGCTGTGGGCACCTCGGCGGTGATGTTGTGGTGCTTCAGCTTCTGTTTGTGGAATGTTACTTGCCATGAATGGTTAAATAGATTTGAGTGAGTCACTTAAACAGACGCCATGGATGTGAAAATAATTGTCTGGGAAGCCTGTGCCTGCCAGGTCGCCAAGTAATCCTCACACGTCCTGTGACTCAAAGCCAGGCAGAAGGAGTGTTTTCTCCTTGCTGCTCAGTTAGAAATATTGTAAGGGAAGGCAGCCTAGCTGTCCGTGTCCCGTGTCCCTCTGTCTGTCCGTGTCCTCCTGTCCCCTCCCTGAGTGGCCAGCTCTGGGGATGCTTGTCCGCGTTCACCACTCGCTCTGTGTGGCCTCGGCGACAGCGTCACTGCAGCCTGTCAAAAAAAGAGAAGGGAAAGCACGCAGCAGCCAGTTATGTGAATTGTTTTGAAGAATCCAAGGTGGATATAAATGGGAAGGGACCTTGGAGATCCCTGATCCAGTATCCTCCAGCGGGTCCGTTTGATCAGGTTGCTCAGGCCTTCACCCAGTGACATGATGAATATCCTTAAGGACCAACATCCCACAGCCCCTCTGGGTCCTGTTTTTGACCGCCTTCATGATGACAAATTTTTTTCCTAGTATCTAATTTGGATTTTGCCTGTCCCAGCTTGGTCCATCACCCCCTGTCCTCTCCCTGTGCATCTCTGAGCTTCAGCAAGCAGCTGATGGTCACCTCTAAGGACCAGAGGGAGATCTAGCTCCAGCTTCTCTCCACCCTTCTGCTGGGGAGATGTAGGCGGTGGTAGGAACCCCCTTTGCTTTCGCTTTTGCAGGTGAACAAGCCCAGCTCTCAGCCTGTCCCCCTGTTCGTAGCAGCCGGTTGTTCCCCAGGCTCCGTGGTCTTTGTCTGCTTCCTCATCCTCCTGTCAGGCTGCAGGGAGTTAGTCAGCTCGAGCTGGTTTGTTTCTTTATTACATACCTGTTCTTTCAAGGGTGGGGAAAAAAGAAATAATTAGTCACTTAAGTGAGGACCCAAACTGAAAACATCCTCTTCCTTTCCCTGCATTCATGCTTGTTCTCCAGCAAATAAATCATTGTACCACTTCCCTGGTGAGGCCGCTGTGTTGGCTTCCTGAGAAATAACTGGAGCCTGGAGCGAAGGTATTCGCAGACGTGTTCCTTCTCTCTTTTTTCCCAGTAGTGCCAAAGCTCTAAGCTCTGAGTCAGGGATGTGTACAACTGTCGATAAAATGTGACCTTCCCCCAGCACATTCCCATAATCATGATTTTCTAATTATGCCTGTGACTGGCAGCTGGGAGCGTACAGCATCAGAGCTACCACAGCCATCAAAATGACTCAGTTAATGTGCCTAGAGTCTATTAAACAAAGTTTTATTTAATTAAGTAAGTCTTGATCTCATCAAAATCAAGAGGGAGCACTAGGTTGGCAGCATTTCCAAGAAATCACATTTGAATGGCAGAAGGTTTGTACTTTCTTTAGTATTTGGAACTGGAGATATTGCAGTCTGCTTGTCTCACTGCTGAGGTGAGCAGTGAGGGTCCCACAGTGAGGACACGGCTTCGTCCTTGACAAGCTGCTGTGCATCCCTTGGCTCCTTCGAGGACACTCTGGTTCTGGGAGAGGAACCTGGCTGAGATCACAGACTGGTTTGAGTTGAAGGGGACCTTCAAAGACGATCCAGTCCAACCCCCCTGCCATGGGCAGGGACACCACCTGCTAGACCAGGTTGCTCAAAGCCCCGTCTGACCTGGCCTTGAACACTTCATGGGAATCCACAGCTTCTCTGGGCAACCTCTGCCCGTTTCTTTCCACCCTCATTATACGTTTTTTCCTTCAGCCCATGGTGAGCAGAAGATTTTTGGTGTCCAGCAGTGGTTTTCTCTCCACTACAGGGTCCAGGGCTATGGCTCACATATCCCTTCCCTTCCTCTTTCTGCAGAGCACTGGCTGTGGGGCAGGTTAGGGCTGTACGGGCAGGGGGTCCCACAGAGTGGCTCCCTGCTCACCCCACCGGCTTGTTTCCCGGCTCAGGACTGTGAGAAGAGTCCCACAGGGTACGTGGCGTGGAAGCACTCCCAGTCTGCAGCCTGCAGCAGAATTAAGCTGGTGTCTCCAACACATCCGTGTTTGTTCTCTTCTTTCTCCCCAGAAACAAAGGAGGAACTGGAAGAGCTGATGTCTGACATAAAGAAGACAGCGAACAAAGTGCGCTCCAAGCTAAAGAGTGAGTGTTTGCCTGCGATGGGTACTGCAGCTCCTGTCCTGGGCCAGGGATGCTGCCCTAATTCCTTCTACATGTCCCCATTGCTCAGCACTTCCCACTCATCCCCCGTGACCAGAAATGCCATTTTTCGGGTTTGTCACCACTGGCTTGGCCATGTGCCATGTGTATGCTGGAAGGAGACTTGGACCTCTGTTGTCCCCTTGCTGCCCTCTGTCCTCCTACACGTGCTCTCAGGTAGACCCAGGAGGGATTGCAGAGGCCAGTTCACCCATTTCATAGACCAAGGGATCCCATTCCATGGACCAGAGCCCCACTGGCCATACTGGGATGCCTGGTGTCCAGATGGAGACAGAGTTTAGCCGGGGTGAGACAAAATTCCTTCTCCATAGATGCTTTGTTCTGGTTTTTAAGGGGCTTTCAGAGCCTGAAGGATTGTAGGACAGGCTCCAATTCCCGTCTGCTTCTTCCAGAAAAGACTCACTGGTATCGTATTTACCTGGAGCAACAGATGATCAGTGCTTGTCCCAAATCGCTTCGTTGGCCAGTGTGATCAATGAAAGAAAACAATCAGGACTGATCAAAAACACCATCTGCTGACAAAAAACTGACTTCTTTAGGACAGGCATTGCTCATGCAGTGGCTAATTCTAATTACGAGCGTCTCACGAAAATGCACAATGTTTGCCAATACTGCTCCTTGGGAACAGGGGACGGTTCATGACAAGTGTGGAGGAAGACCAGTTGCTGATGGAATCTGCTGGGCAGGCAGGGGGGTCCACAGGAGAAACTCCGTGGCTGTGTGGCTGCGCAGGACGGGACCTTTCAGATAAGCTCCAGATACAGATGCTCGTCCCAGAGAGGCTAGGAGGGTGCTCAGAGCTCGTGCAGGTGTTTTCCAGCTCTTTCCCAGAGCTTTCTGTGCCCACGCTGGGTTCTCCCTGCCCAAACCACGGCGGGACTCTGAGCAGCTCCGCGCTGCTGTCGTTTACGGTCTTTGGGCACGCGAGGAATTGATCTCACTTAGTTGCACAACGGGGTGTAATGAAAAGGGCAAATCTGTGCTTTGCTGCGAAGGACTGTTTAGCAAGATGAGGCTCGCTCTCGCCAGCCTGGTGGGTCCTGTGCAAGGCCAGGCAGCTGGCAGACCTACTATTTTTAGGGTCCCTGGAGAAGTCTTTGAGCTTTGGTATTTTGCAGAGACATTTTAGCTCCAGGTTTCTTCCTCCTGCCTAGCAGGGAGAGAGCAGCACTCCATTTTGTTTGAGTACCAGAAAATGTGGAGATCAGAGCCGAGCATTACGTACATTTTATGTTGGAATCCTTGCTTACCAGCCTCAAGGTGATGGGTGCTGCCTTTGACAGCACCAAGTCTCAGCTGGTGGCCAGGCACTGAGCGCTTTGCAGTAACAAAATAAGGTTTTGCTGCCAGTTCAGCCTAAATCATGAGCTCGAGTCAGGAGCTGGGGACTGCTCGGTGCCAGATCCTCCTAGACTCTCAGGCTTCAGTCTTTAGAGTCCCCTTGTCAAACAAACCCTTTTCCTTCTCTGGAACAGCACAAAGTAATCTGTGTCGTTCTGCCCTCACCAGGTATTGAGCAGAGTATTGAACAAGAGGAAGGGTTAAACAGATCATCTGCTGATCTGCGGATAAGGAAAACTCAGGTGAGTCTCTGCCCTGTGGCTCTGGTAATGGGAGGATGGGGATCTGCGGGCAGTTGAGGGATCCAGGGGGTGAAGGGAGAAGAGAGATGTGCTTGGCTTTGGAGCTCGTGAGTTCTGGTGTGCAAATAGCGGGCAAAGTCATGCAGCCCATTTCCAAATAGATCAGCAAAAACGTTTGCCTGCAATGTGTGTAGAAACCCGAAGTGTCTGCATGTTTCTGCAGTGTCTGGAGGAATGTTTGAGCTGCTCCTAAATGAGATTAAGGCTTACTGGTACAGCTGGGTAACTCACCTAAAACTTCACTTAGTCTAAGAAAGCGGATCGGCTGCAGGCTCTGGCCAAAGGTCTTCCTCTGTCTTTCTTATAAGCCACCTTTTTATATTAAACTGCTGCCGGAGGGTTTTCCTGGAGCCATCTCCCCCAGGCTGAACAACCTCAACTCTCCCAGCCCTGGCCCTCCCAGTCAAGGACATGGGAGATTTTCCTAAAATTTGGGCATTTCTTAGCACCTCTAGGCTCCAATGGTCACCAAGAGAGAGGAGCTCCTTGGGGCTGTAGTTTGGACCCCCCAGCGCTGGGAGGCTGAGGCGGGCGCTGTACCGCACCGCTCCGCTGCGGGGCTTTGCTTTCTGACCTGGGTGGTCTCCAACTTCAGGCTCCTGTGGCTTTTCATGATTCCGGGGGATGGCAACCCCACCCTGGGACGCTGTGCCTGGTGCTGTGTGTGTGCCCAGCATGCGGGCTCGCGTGCGCAGGACGGGGCGGGAGGCAGGGAGGTGAGCTGGGTACCGGGTGGTGTTGTCCCACGGTTGCGTTCGCCGGCCGGGCTCATCACCGCGCGCTGCGGGTAAGAGGAGCTGACAGCTCTGGCAGGCAGCGCTGCCGGGCTGTGAGCGCCTGACGGGTGAGCTGTGCCGATGCGACTGTTGGAGCTGTCACCCGGGGAACGGTGTGGGGTGAGCTTGCGTTAAGGCGGTTGGCTGGCTGGAACGTACCATTAGTGTGAAAACATCCCTGGCCTTTGCCCGCCTGGATTTTGGCCCCATTCCCAGGGCGCTGCTGGTGGGATTTTGGATTTTTGGTGCCGTGGGACAGATCCTCAGCGGGGACACCACGTTGCGATGGAGCTACTGCGGCTGGCATCGGCTTTGTCTGTGGCATGGGTGTCCACCTTGGACTCCTGGCCATCCAGGGACAAGCCCGACTGGAAATCTGTCACCTGGGTTTGTTCCTTGTTGTGGGACCACAGCTCGTCGCTGAGAAGGGAGCTCAGGAATCCCAGTCCCTGGCACAGAGCAGGGGCAGCTGCATCACGTTGCTTGTGGGCATGTCGAGCTGCGTTCTTGGTATCCAGAAGGTTGGAGATGCTTTGGGCATTGGTCCGTGGGTCGTCAGGGCTCCCATCCAGTGTTTGACCACTCTCATGGTGATTTTTTCCATTTAATGGAATTCGCTGTGTCCCAGCTTGGTCCATCATCTCTTGTCCTGCCCCTGCACACCTCCGACAAGAGTCTGGCTCCAAACTTCTTCTCTCCATTCTTCCACTGGGTCGTGGTTGTGGTCTTGCAAGCCCTAGGTAGAAGTGAACGATCCTTGTCCCCACCCCGCTGGCTGTCCTTCTGCTCACCCAGGCCACAATGAGTTTTACCTTCACTGTGGACTCCTGGGCAGCCCGAAGTCCATGAGCTCCTGGTGCCTCCAGCCCATCCTGTGACATGTGCCCTGGTCCCTATCACAGAATGTTGCATTTTCCTTTGGGTTTCATTGGATTCCTGTCAGCCCCTTTCTCCAGACTGTTGGTCCCTCTGAATACCAGTTCTGTCTTCTGTCGCTCTCCCCAGTTTGGTGTCTTCTGCAAACCTGCTCACACCTGTCCCAAGTTCCTGGTGAAGATGTTTAATGGTATTTTCAGACCCAGCATCGCTCACTGAGAGGTTACCACTAGGAATTGGCCACCAGTTGGATTTGTATTGCTGCTCGCAACCTGGCAGTCCAATTTCCCACCAGCCTTATCCAACCCATGTCCTATTAAAATGGCTGTAAGGACACTGGGGGAGTCCGTGCCAAAGACCTTCAGCTCAGGGTGTGCGCCATTCCCTGCGGCTCCCAAGGGTAACCCCAGCCCAAAAGTGTTGTCTGGGATGCAGGTTCCCAGATGTCTTGACAGTGTTTTCTGTATTTCTGCAAGTATCAAATTTTGAGCTCATAACAGAGCAAAAGCTGCTATTTACATTCTTCTAAATGTCAGTACTTTTGGTCCTTGTTATTAGAATTAAGAATAGAATAGTTATTCAGAATAGCTTTTGCTCTTGTTGCTTTCAGGCTTGGTTTATCTCGCTGGTGTGGTGGGAATATTCACCTCGCTTGGACTAATTCAAACACTGAAACAAACCCGCCCGGTGGGAGCTCAGGAGCAGGATCTCTGCTCCCCCTGGAACAGCAGGGCTCAGGAGGAAGGCTGGCATCCCCCTCACCGTACTCACCCTCAGGCTGAGCGCTTCAGAAATGTCTTTCTGTTAATTATAAACACGGAAGGCTGAGGTCCCGAGTTTCAGCGTGTGCTTTTGGTGGGGTTTCAAAGCTCCCCGTGGGTGCTTGGAGCTGTGCAAGCTCTTTGGCAATCCAGCTTTGGTGGGTCAGCAAATTGGGCTGCTTTCCCCATGTCTGGGGAGCGAAGAGTTGCTGGCCCCAGGTGAAAGAACCCCATTTCCTAACAATATTTTCTATTTAATGAGTTTGTTTCGAATGCAAGGTACATTTTTATTCACTCTTGAATATTCAGGTAGTTTTATTTAATGACGGAAAGCCATTTAAAATGCTTTTGCCAGCCCTTTTTGCATGCAACTCCGTGTTCCTTCAAAAACCCAAATGCATTTTGTAGACATGTGGGATGCCCGTGGGAACGTAAAATAACAATCTGACAAAACAAACACTAAGTTAAATAACTTCTTAAGTAAAAAAGGTATGGTGTGGTATGCTGATTAGCAGAGAGGGGTGTCATTCAACACCCAGGCTATATCTGGCTGCAGATCAACATATGTTGATAACTTTTCAGCTGAATGAGAATGAACTGGATTTTAGGAAAACAATTTTGAAAAGACAGAAGAACTGTTGCTAGGGTGGCACATCACGTCTTTGCCGTGATGCTCAGGAGCTGTTTTGACCTTGCTTTGGACCGGGCGCCTCTCGAGCAGAGGCTGAGGCTGGGGCTGCCCGGGGGGCTTTCACTGGGGTTTGCCAGCAGAGGAGGAATAAGATGAGCTGGGTGTGAGGCTCTGCCATAAATACCGAGCTGCTGCTTGCTTAGAATAGCTGCAAAGCAAACGCAAGTGTATCTTCAAGATGTCTCCAGTGCTGTCTGCTGGAGGTAGGGGGTGTTGGCTGGGGTGTACCAACACCCGGTAGGAACATCTGAGCTCCGGTGAGCACCAGGCTGGTCAGGTCCTGCAGAGATGCTGCCTTGCGCTGGTGTGCCGCTGTGCAGAGGCTTTGAGAGCTGCTCCAGCTGGGAACAGCCCTTTGGTTCGACTCTCTGTCAGCTGTAACTGTCTACGGGTGAGCTCAGGCCACACTGGTGGCCCTGAAAGTCCAAGGGGAACACTCACCAGGAGTTTCTTCATCGTGTCAGTCTCACCGTGTCTTCCTTCTGGCCATTTCTGAGTGTCCTCTTTTCCTATCCTTTTCCATCACCTCCTCTCCTATCCCCCTCCTCTGTTTCTCCGTATCTCCGGTTGCTCCTGCTGCACGAGCAGTCAGTGGGCTGAGGTTGGGGTGACACAACCTTCTTCCGCCTGCAGCAGAACCCTCGGCTGGTCCCAGTTCACAGGTGCCCGTTGCACGCGAGAGCGATGCTGGGAGCCCGGGCAGGGTGTGCTAGGTGGGCTGTGGCTCCTGCTGTGTGGCCAAAGACGCACATGAGCGTTTCTTGCCTGAGGTGGTATCAGATTTGGCTTCACTTGAGACTTGTGCACCAGCTGCACTGCGTCCAGCAATTTGGGGGCTGAAGGCTCTGCTTGGGTTGGGCTTGGGTGAGGGATGCATCCAGTCCACGCCTCACCAAGAGCCATGTCACCTGCTGCCACCAGCCCCCCTCGCACTCATCACACTCCTCGGAGCAGCTTTTGGGCTAGAAATGCTTTGTGGGCTGCTAGAGGTGCTCGGGGATGGCCAGTCTCTCCCTCCCACAGGACCCTCACCCTGGCTCTCTCTTCCTCTCCTCTCCGCAGCACTCGACGCTGTCGCGGAAGTTCGTGGAGGTGATGTCCGAGTACAACGCCACGCAGACCGACTACCGGGAGCGCTGCAAGGGCAGGATTCAGAGGCAGCTGGAGATCAGTGAGTAATCCCGGAGGGGGAACACAGCCGGGCTGCGGGGCCGCATTCTGTGCTGGCTGTCACCGGATCGGAGCTGCTCCTGCAGCTGCACGGAGCTCCCCCAGAAAAATCCGGGGGTGTGCGGGGGCTGTATGTGCACCCATGGGAGCAGCTGGGACACAGCGTCTGCTGGGAGATGGACACGTGGTGGTACCTTGCATGTCAGTGTCGATCCCCATCCAGCAAAGCCCAAAATCTCCCCTCAGATCTTCCTAAGTGCTGCGCGGAGAGCGCAGGGGGAGAAATTTCTTCCTTGTTTGCAGCAGATTTTGAATTCAAAGCAGCTAGTGGGAATTGATTTGCCTTTCTTCTGAGTGCTTTTCATCACGGGTGAGCTGAACTAAATATAAAACGAGAAGTGGGATCAGTTTCAGACGGTTTCAAACTGAAGGAGAGTAGGTTGAGGAAGAAATTCTTTCCTGTGAGGGTGGTGAGACACAGGCACAGGGTGCCCAGAGAAGCTGTGGCAGCCCCAGCCCTGGAAGTGCTCAAGGCCAGGTTGGACGGGGCTTTGAGCAACCTGGGCTGGTGGGAGGTGTCCCTGCCCGTGACAGGGGCTGGACTAGGTGATCTTTATGGTACCTTCCAACCCAAACCAGTCCGTGGTTCTGTGAGACGGGGGCACTCGCTGCTGCCAGCGGCTTTCCTTGCTGCAGGAGTAACACAAGCCTCGGTGACTGCCCCGGGCATCTCCCTGGACCCAGGACTCTGATGGCTTTTAGCAGCAGTAGCGGTGTCTTCAGGCCAAATGTGGGCCCCAGGTGACACCTCCGGGGCTATCACCACCATGGTGCTAAGATCTCCCTGCGTCATCCAGAGCCCCTCACTTAAAAATCCAGCCCTGGTTGTCCCAAAAAACTGCTCCACTGATGGTTCTTCTGGGCAATCAGTGATACCCGGTTAGTTTTAGAGAAGCGTGGTCACTGCCCAGCAAAGAGGAACCATATCAACACCATAGTTAGGGCAGTAGCCAAGTAAGGTGTAAGTCAGGGCATGCAGAGATTAAAAGGGATTTTTACAAGTAATCTTGTTGTCAGAGAGCCATCATGGGGTTTTGTGCTCAAAATGAAAAAGTCCGAATCCCAGTCCAGGATTATTTTTCTCACAGACAAATGGGTGGTTTGCTTGCCTTTCACAACTCAGCATGAATAAAAGAATATCTCTGAGCCAGAATGATGTCCTCGATGGTCAGCTGTGGCAGCGTCCTTCACGAGCTGCAGATGCCTGGGAATTGGAGTGCCAGTGGGGTGTGATAGTTTCTGTGAAGGGCTAGTAGGAGACTTGGCTGCACAAGTCTTTTCTCTGTTAAGATTAGTCTTTATGATGTGTAATAATAACAGAAATGTTTCACACTAGCTGAATGGAATCGTTGACTGACATGAGGCTCAACAAGAGCTTGACGTTTAATGTAAAGCAGGATGATGAGTGTGTCACTGCTCCAGCTGACTGACTCATTTGTCAGCTAACGTCATTCTCTAGGTGATCCCCAGCCACTAGGGTGGCTTGCAATGTAAACTGGGATTTAAGGTATCCCTATGTCTCCCTCCTAAGAGAGGAGAAGATCTGAAAGGGCTGAAAGACTTAAGCCAGGTCCTTAATTGCCTGCAGACCTGAAAGTAACCTTCCTCTTGTTTTTCTGCTCCTGGATTTTGAAAGGACTCTGCCGCTCTGTGTAAATTTTGGAGATACATTAAATTATACTTGTCTTTGCTCTGTCCATCCTGCTGGGCTGTGAGTGCCCAACAGAGTGTTGATGGGGTGCAAGGAGAAATCATAGAAATCATACAATGGCCTAGGCTGGAAAGGACCTTCGAGATCATTTTAATCCAGCCTCCCTGCCGCCAGGGACACCGCCTCTCGACTAGATCAGGCAACACATGGGGACCGAACGGGAATCGAACCCGCGACCTTGAGAAGGCAGCTCAGGACTTGCTGTGGGTGCAGAGGTGTCCTAGTGATGGTGAGAGACCCACTGTCCCTTTGGGGTGGAGGTGTTGAGCAGATGCAGGTGCAGGACGGGGTCTGTGCTGGGAAGACACACGATCCTTTGCCAAAGCTGGATTCCTCCGTCAGGACAGTGGAAAATCTCTTCTGGCAAAAAGGTTCATCAAAAGCAACAAGCTGACTGAGGTTTTTATCAGGCGTGTTTCCTGGGCAGAGGGCTCTGCTTGCCCTGGGCTGTCCCAGCCAGCACCTCCCGTCCCTGCTCCTCGGGGGCTCTCGAACAGGCTCTTTCGGACAGAGCTCAGCTGGGATGTGGTGACTGCGCAAAGCCCTACGAAATCCTCAGCTCTCATTTTCAGCTGATGAATCCAAAGATAGAAAGTGCCGGGAGCTCTGAGAGCAAAGCCAGTAAATCTCTTGGGTTTTGAAAGTATGAGAGCAGGGACTTCTCAGCTGCTCTGGGGAGGCTCCCCAGCTCCCAGCGAGCTTCTCCCTCCTAACCGCATCTGCTTCTTGCTCTGGAAGTAGGACAGCTGCAGAAGAAGTGGTGATGTAGAGTTACTGCCTGGGGCCATAGCCACCCTCCGGGGCTCCCCACAACCCTCTCAGGATCTGCCCCTTCTCCTTGTGCAGGCACCGCCGTGTCTGTGTGTTCCAGAGGTTTTGTGTCAGTGACCCTCGCCGTCCCCCCTGCCCATCCTGCTCACGCCGAGCCCAGGAGCCTGCCTGACATGATGGAGTGGGCGTCCTCTCCTCTCCCACTGCTTCTGCCCCAGCCTTCATCCTTACCTCACCCTCTTTTACACATTCTGCTCCCAAACCCACCGAGACGCAGGTGCCACAGAGGGGTGGCTGGATGCCACTCATCTGGGCTGGGTGACGGCGCAACAGATGCTCGGCAGCTGTCCTCTGGCTGGACCGTCCCACCCCTCAGCGGTGTCCCCGTGTCTGCTGCTGGGATCTGGTCTCCCCACGCTCGAGCCATCACGCTGTCCTGTGTGATTTTTGGGGTTTTTTTCCCCTCTCGGTTTTGTCCATTACGAGAAATGACATCTTCAATCTAGCTTGGTTTTGCTCCTGGAGAAATCGGATTTGAAGCTTGGAGGAGCTTTCTGTAGTGGCTTTGAAGCCATGGAGGTGCTGCACAGACGCTGCTTGTTTTTATGAACGGTTTTGTTATGTGCGAGACTTAGGAGCCAAAAATAAAGCATCTGCCGTCTCCAGAGGCGCTGCAAGAATTAATCAGCCTCCGCCCCACTGTGCGAGACCAGGTTAATTGATGTGCAGAGAGGCAAGCTGTGGTTGCATCCCAAACTGCCCTTGAGCCAGGGGAGTAGGGGGGTTGCTCCAGCCCCAGCAGCTCCTCCAGACACTTCTGGTGGTCCCAGAACCCCCAGTGCCAAGACGGGTTTTATTTTGAATTCCTGTGACACTTTAATCTCAAGAACGACCGTGGGATTTATCTGAGCTAAAACTTTCTCGTCAGGTGGAAATGCCTGCGCAGCGCTGGGAGCTGGCCCCCGCAGAAGGGGTCCCGAGGGACAGGGAGGCAGGTGGCAGTTTATGACGTGCTGGGCTGGCTTTTATAGCTGAAGTCTCATCCCAACACCACCGCAGGCAGTGCTGTGCCTGTCTGAGCTGGGGAGCAGCCAAGTGGATCGGGTCACTCATACCTGTTACCTCCACGCGCGTAGGTGGGCTGGCCGGTGCTACGCACCTCGCCGTGAGAGCTCTCTAATGAGAGCTTGAAAGCCAGATCCAGACAGAGGATCCCAGCCTTGGGATGGTGCCTTTTTCCTCAGCAATTCCAAGCTGAGCCCTTGCTGTTGCTCTGTGGGTGCTCGTGCAGCCCTGCCGTGGGAAGGAGGGATGCCGCAAGCCGAAGGAGCGCAGCTGAGCCCTTACAATGAATTCAGCCGTGACGTGCTTGACTTCTGCAGCCCCGAGGTGCCTGAAGTCTTCCCTATTTATAGAGCGTCTGACACACAGAATTGGGCAAACTGGCGTTCAGCATCAGCCGGGCGCTGGGTATTGAGCTGTGGCACCAGAGGCTTCCCTGGGAGCTTCCCCAGGGTCCTGCACGTCTTGTTGGAGCTGCTCCTGCCCCGTCCCCGGGGAGCTGGTTGGTGGGGACGGTCACTCCATCCAGCTGGGCGTTGCAGGGCCAAGGACTCTGCAGTGGCCTTGAGGTGGGAAGTCTCCTCGGTGGCTTCATGTCTGCCTGTCCCAGAGCCTCTGATGGCCCTGCTGCCCTGTGACCTGGGCATCTTCTCTTGCCATTATCTCTTTGCTGGCTCAAGGCTGAGTCTGCTTCTCCCCAGGAAACTTTTATTTCTAGAGATGCCAAGTAGGAGGTAGATGTACTCTAAAGCTCTCTGAGGAGGCAGAGGTCCAGTTCTCATGATTTTCCAGGGTTTTGCCAAGTTTCAGGGCAAAGTTTTCCCCTAGGCTCTCCTCCCTTTGTGGTCACCTTGCATAGACTGAGCCCGTTCATTCCCGTTTGTGGCTGTGCAGTAGCTCTGTGGGGATGCAGGCAGCAGATCAGCCAAATACCTAGGACTCTTTCATCTGATTTTATTGCTGTGAAAGAGCTAACGACAGCCTTCCAAACCAGGAAATCTAGCCAGAAGGCAGTGGATTCCCTGGGAAGTCCTCTAGGGTCCTGCATGTTGGTTATATGGCTTTGGCAAGCGCTGTGCTGGACAGCGGGGGTGAGATGCAGCCTCCAGACTTTGTACTTTGGCTGAACATTAAAGCAAGCTCTTCCTGACCAGCTGTGGACTTTGGCCAAGCCTACACTGGCTGGCTGGTTGTTAATGCTTATGATGTCTTTGCTCTCGTCCTTTGCCTCGTCACAGCTTTGGGGAGGAGAATGAGGCAGTGAGGAGGTGATGAGAACATGTATCCTGCATCCCATCCCACCTCTGCCCGTGCGAGACGTGGCATCCCCTGGAGCTGATGCCACTGCTTGCCTTCGAGGCTGTCGCTAGGGCTTGAAGCGAGCAGAGTGAGAAGCCCTTGAAGCACCGTGCCTGGCACACTCCTCCTTGTCTCTGCTCAGAGCTGAGCACAGTCAGCAGGAGGGTTTGTAAATTTGTGCTGTTTGAGCCCTTGTTCTCCCTTCGTGGAATCAGAGTGGTTTCACCTGAAAGCGAGGAGCCAAGAAGCAGGAAGAGCTGGCAAGGAGGTGTCATGGGTCACTCATGCTGGGAGTGATGCTTTGTCATCCTAAAACATTTAACAGTAACTGGAAATGGGCTGTGGACCCTTCCTGGAGCTGGGGAAGGTGTGGAGGGTGATCTGCCCAAGGGTACATGGACGTTATGCAGCTCCTTAGACCCCTGAACATGCAGCTGGTGGAGCTGAGCCCTCCCCTGCAGCTCTAAGCAGGCTGCGCTGCACTCGCACAGGGTACGGACGGCGTCAGGTCATTGTCTTGCTGCAAAGCAGCAGCTTCTCAGAGCTTGGAGATCCTAGTTGTCTGAGCAGCTTCACATGGGTCTTCCTACTTCTGCCTGTGGGCCCAGGAGCTGTTTAAGATCTTACCTGGGCCACCCAGGCCATATCCGAGCTGTGCCGCAGAGGTCCCTGTCTTCAGCCCAGACCTTGGCCTTGTGCCAGGGTGGCTGAGGTCTACATTCAGATAGCTTGTCTTCAGCCCTGTCTCCTGGGACTTGGGATCTTTGTTGTAGTCACATCACAGGATCATGGACTCACAGAGCAGTTTGGGTAGAAAAGGACCTTCAAAGATGATCCAGTCCAACCCTCCTGCCACAGGCAGGGACACCTTCAAGCTCATGGTTAACCCGTGTTGTGTCACTTGCAGCTGGCAGGACCACCACCAGCGAGGAGCTGGAGGACATGCTGGAGAGCGGCAACCCAGCCATCTTCTCCTCTGGGGTAAGCACTGGGGCGGGGGTTGGCTGGTGGCCGTGCTGCCAGTGGCCCCAGTACAGGAGGTGGGACCTGGCTGCTCAGATCTGGCCTGAGGTTGCTACCTGAGCAAGGAATGCATCCTGGCCGGAGGATGGGGGCTGGAGAAGCTCCGGGGCTCTTGCTCTTCCCTCTCTTGATGCCCCTAATCCCAGCACCCGAGGGGCTGAGCACAGAGTTCAGTAACCCTGTCTTCTTGCAGATCATTATGGATTCAAACATCACCAAGCAGGCACTGAACGAGATTGAGACACGGCACAGCGAGATCATCAAACTGGAGAACAGCATCCGAGAGCTGCACGACATGTTCATGGACATGGCCATGCTGGTGGAGAGCCAGGTAGGGAGATGCTGTAGCCCAGTG
>NW_009721133.1:42710-43130 GCF_000703405.1 Apaloderma vittatum
CGCGGCACGGCTGCGTTGGTCGTCCTGTCCTGTCTGCCTTGAGCGACACACGTGGGGGATTCGCAGTTAGATGACCCAGCGTTAGGCTGAGAAATGAGCATCGCAGAGCTGCTGGCTGCGACCTCTGGCTCTGCAGCCCTGATCTGCTCCGCGCCGTGCGGGAGGGCGCTGGGCTTTGAGCCACCCACCCCTGCCAACCCTGTCAGTGTGTCAGATGTCAGACTGTGTCTCCAGCTGCTGCAGGACCTGGCTGCTTCCCTGTGGGAACAAAGGAGGTGGACAGGCTGTGTCCCCACGTCCCCAGTCCACCCCTGCAGCTGAGGCGGGGGGCAGAGAAGGGTAGGAGTGCCCTGCCCTTGCAGGAGTCCCCTGCCCCTGCAGTCTGGCCTCCCCAGCCTCACTCCAGGACCCTCTGCTTTT
>NW_009721134.1:0-51648 GCF_000703405.1 Apaloderma vittatum
GGTTCAAGACATATGCATCTTTTTCATAATAAATTGCATGTATATAGAAATTACATCAGATATGAAATTCAGAAGCCGTTAAACAGAAAGTAAAACACATTCAATTGAGAATGCAATTTTAGTCGAAATAACAGTTTTTTGAATAGGGTTAGATATCACTGAGAATCCAAAATACTTGCCAAGGAGATCTGATGAGCCATAGACCAAAGCCATAGAAATAAACATAAGAAAATGTGTGCACTAACAGACAACAAAAGACAGACATATGGATGATATACTTAAAATACAGAAAAAACCCTAAACAACAAAATGTAACATGCTGCATTGAAAGAATCTTCAAATACCAGCAATGTTTGTACGGATTCAAGAAAATACGACAACAAAATTAATATTTTGGAGGTGTTCCTCAAAGGAACAGAAAAAAAAATTACTCGTTCTTTTTCTTTTTTCTTTTTAAACCATACAGTTCAGTATTGGATACCCAAGTTTAATAATAAAGGGTAACAATCACACGAGTACTGAACGATACGTAAAAATATTGAAAAGAGATGCTAGTCCTGCCCTTACCCTCAAAACAATCACCTTACTTTCCTCTAACTTAACAGTCCTTTTGACTAAAGGACAATCTTCCCTCCACAACACTGGTACAATTAATTTAAGAGCTTAAAGGCAAATTTTAACAGCTTAGTGGAGAAGGGGTCCATGGCTTGTTTGGTCTCCTAAATCTCAGCTGGCTGTCATTCGGGAGTAATCAATGCACTCTAATTATGTTTTCTCTGCTGCTGTGGGAATGGCACTGCATGTTGTCAGGTTACCAAGATGATTTTAACATTCATCAATATATAGAACAAAAGAGCTTAGCCTTGATGAAGTTTGGACTGTAATGTGTTTCCTGTAATGGAAACAATTACAAAAAAGAACCCCACAAAACAAGAAAACACAATTCTAGACTATGTTTATGAATTCACAGCTATCCAAAGAACCATATACCTTGACTAAAAGGGAGACTTGCCATTTAACCTTTCCTTTCTTCTTGCATGACACAACAAGCTCAGAGTTGCCTAATTCCTCTTCCTGTTACTAAGAGTTAGATTTTCTTCCCCTGAGTGTGTAGCCCATATGAGGGCTGACAGCTGTGCTTTTCTGCCCTTCAAATTCTGTTTCGTATTTACTTATTTCTTGTAAGAAGCATGATCTTTACAAATTGATACTTCAATAGATTCGTTAATTTTCTACTCCCAAATTTCACTAATATTGCCATTGCATCTGCTTATTTTAGACCATTTTCTCCTGCTTGGCTGCTGTTTCCATAAGCAGGTAGTGAAAAGTCATAATTTGAACTGTGTGACCCCAAAAGTCTCTTCCAAATTCAGCTATCCTGAAAACATAAATACATTTCACACTTTGAAAAACGGTGCTTTTGATCATCTTAAACTCTAAAATATGGATAAATTATATAGTTAACAAGTCCCTATGTTACTTCTGTAACACAATATTCGTTAAAACAAAAATTCTGAATAAAACAAGTCCAGTAAGTATCTTTTATGAGCGAATACAGAGCTTTTTTTCTTTATTGTAGATTGTCCTAAATTTCACCTGTCCCCATAGACACTTACATCTCCTTTCCAGTTTGTTTGCCTGAGGAAACAGAAAAATCAAAGGTGGGTTATGACTGAATCAATCAGCTTTCTCTTCTGTCCCTAGGAAAATGCAATTTTACATTTCCTCTATCTATGAATTTTGCAGCCTAGCCATACTTGACCATTTGACAAAAAAATTTCTCAGTATGAAGCACATCTTCCTAGAGTTTGGTAATCCTATCTTTCCAGTATAACAATTATGCAGCTAAATTTTATGCTCATAAAAAATTGTCCAAAAATACATGCAGCTTCATACTTTGTGTACATAGTAAAGTAATATTTTTTCCTAGAGCATAGGACATATTCTGAATTTTTTCCACTATTAAAAATCCATTTATTAACTGTTTATTCTCTGTAAATCTGAAATTCACTGTCTGAGCATACCCTCTGGGACTACTGTGCCAATTTCACCTGTACGTGCATTCATTTCTCCTGAACCACATCCTCAGACTTTTATAAAGTCAGTTAGAATATGTAGCACTGAAACACAAGGGGTTTTTGTGCCCTGCATCAAGAAGACACGGTTCAAGTCTCCATAAAGATACATAGAGTTTCTTGATATGGGTGGTTGGATTGTCCTTAATGCCAATTGTGTTACTGAAGGCTGCAGATACGGAGCTTGAGCAAGTTTCTAGTTTTCCTCCACCACCAATTACACTGGCCAGGCAGACTTTGTTCCAGCATTTGCCTTACAAAAAGTTTAGAATGTAGATTTTGGGGCTTCCAGGAATTAATACATTTCTCAAAAATCTGGTTTATTGGAATGTGCTGGCTGGATCTCCTCAATCCTTCAGGAGAAGACAGCCACCACACACTATGAAGAGAAAAACTAATTTTCTTCTAACCAGGACTCTTCAAGTTCTTATAATTTTCCTGCTTTAACAGACACTTAATTCACAACACATTTTATAAACACACTGTGGTAGTTTTGCGAAGTAATGTCTGCTTAGCATAAATAGATAAATGTCTCATGTCTAAAAAGCTATAAATGCATGTCATTAGAAAGAAGGACTGCACAAATTCATGACAGTGGAAAAGGAAGTTTTAGTCAAGCTGAGTAATTTGAAGCTATAGCACCTCTGTTTTAACAACACTTCCCCTTCCTTCAGGTGAAAATATGCAATTAAGGACAGATAAATTCTTTTGTCTCATATGGTTCTACATCAACTCATAATAGGTCTGCGATAAAATGGCAGCTGAAAACATTTTCACATGAAACTATAGTTGTTTTAACACTAAAACAAAATTAAGTATTTCTTTTCCTCCATGTCCCATGTTTACTGTTCTATTTAGGTTCAATCTGTTGTGTGTTTCAAAGCTGCATTTGAAACTTGTGAATTAGCCATGCTGCCATGTGAAGGACAGTTTCCTGATGGTGGGAAAGAGATTAAAAGAATGACAGCTCTGAACATTAACTTTGTGCTGCAGAGTATTAAGCTCCATGGAAGAGTTTGAACATGTCAGAAGTGTCAGGTACTTTATATTCACGGACAATTTCACAAAGGAGCTGATCATGCTGTCCACATTTTGAAAGGCAATGGGAATGACATGGTTACCAGTTTGAAGACTTTGTAGAACTGAGCCTGTCATACAGATGCTAGAGAGTTCTTTGGAGTGTTCTAAGGCAAACATTCTTGTAGGTATTTGTTATTAAATTGCTCAGGAAAGACTACAGTGAGCTTTTAGTCAATGTTCTCAACATATCGAACATTTGTATAAAGCCTTGGGGCAAAATGCTAAGTTGATATAAGTTAAACCACCTATTGCAGGACCTAACACTGGGTAGTTAGCTAGAGTTGTCATAAAGGAAGGAAAGATTTACCACTCAGCTATATAAACCTGTGGCATGGAAATAACTGTTGAATTTCTCTTTTCATAATATTTTTCCTAAAATCACATGCAGTGCTTTCTTTCATTCAATTGCCAAGAAATCTGGGTATCATGTATACTAACATAGAAAATTACAAGTTGGTTTCTAGAATATTTTTCTTTTAAATTCCTGGTTGCAACTCCTGCATGTCATATGAAGAAATGGTCAAAATATTGAAAGCTATGACTTATTCCAGGTTGAGGCATATTCATTATCTCTAAGTGAAGCTATGCCACTTCATGTGAAGCACATAACACCATACCAGCAATTCTAGATATTACATCAGTGGCTGAGATTGGTTTTTGCTCTATGCCATTAGCCCACCTTTAGGTGGAACGGTTTCAAGTAAAAGAACTGACTTCATCCTTTAACTTGGCTGTGAGGAGTATGAATCATCCCAAGAAATTGAGAGATTTCAGACCAGGTCTTAAAGTGATCAGAACTGGCCTAAGAGGTTACATTTTTATTCCTTACTGTGTTTTATTTGGGGATAAGTATAACATACTTATCTAACAGAATGCCTCTCCTCTCCACAGGGTCTGGAGAAACATACATAAATCTACCACACACATTTGCCTCAGATATCTGGGAGTTCCTCTGCCAGCTCTCTGAGCTCACAGACACAAACCAGCTGGGGTCTTGAAGACATAGATCCATTTTAGCATGGCTTGTGCCCAAACTAAAACATCTTGCCTCAGCAGAGGCATATCAATGCCTGGATGGCTTCTGGGCTGCAGCAAGTAAGCATGGCCAGTTGCAGCACTGGCAGCACAAGACCACCTGCACGTGTTTTCCCGCAAGACATACATCTGCCTGCAAGTCCCTTCAGGCTGATGGAGTTCACCAGCTCTGTCAAGATGTCAGCAATGCTGTCCACGCCAAAAAGTAGACGAGGATAGCCCTGGGAATTGTCTGCTGGAAATTCTAACATCTGGAGAAGCTTGGTCTTCCCCAGGTATGGGAAAGGTTCTGGGTGCCAGGTGAGTGCTTAGGACAAAGGTATCCTTGCCTTCTTCCATCTTCTTTCGACAGCTGGCTGAACATGAGCCAGCAGCGTGCCCAGGTGGCCAAGAAGGCCAACAGCTCTATCTTGAAAGTCTCTTCCAACCAAAACTCTTCTATGATGCCTGATCTAGTTGAGAGGTGTCCCTGCCCATGACATGGAGATTGATTAAATGATCTCTAAGGTCCCTTCCAGCCTAGGTCATTCTATGATTCGTTCTATGATCCTATGATTCTTTTTGAGTCTAGTTCACAGTCTTGTGAAGCAACTGAATAACCTTAGATTAAAGGCACATTAAAGCATTAAAACCTTGAATAATATTTGGACTAAATACAGTGTTTATACAATGTATAAGCTAGTGTATTCTGCTCAGCCTAATTAGAATATTGACACAAATTTAGAGAAAATGTCAAATAGTTAGACAAAATCAAAGCCGTTTTATCTCCACAGTTTGTGAACAACTACTATATGAATCACATGTGCTTCGGTTACCACATATGGTAGTAATGCTATTGGTTTTCACAATCTTTCCAGACAAGACAAGCTGACATTTCCAACCCACTCGGAATAATTCTAAATATAGCTTCAGCTAGGGGGAGATTTATTTGCTTTGATTTAAAAAAAAAAAATGCATGAAGACAACATACTACCCTAGCCACATGACTAACAAGAAGCCAATGTTTATTTTTACTGGGACAGTTCCAAGTGTTCTGGGATTTTAATTTCAAGTTTCAGGTTCAAATTAGTCCAGCGACCAGACCCAGCTGTAGTCATTTGTTCACAGTTTAGGTGGATGAATGAAAACAAAGAACAGTGCCTACAGGTACTTGAATGACAATGTAATTGCTCAGTAGATCACAAACATTTTATATAGGCCTTAGATTACTTTTGGAGTGTTATTTGCCTGTACAGACATGTTGCTTCCTGATACATACTATGAATGGGATCAAACACTCTCACTTGGTACATTGTATTAAGCAGGTAGTAATGTAGTCACAGAAGAATATTTTATTTAGTAGCATACTGTGTAGCACAATTAAAATTTGGGTGGGTATCAGAAAATCTCACGTCTGAGCAGACAGAATTAGTAATCTAAGCTGGATATATGCCATTCTTAGTGTTTCGCTTGAAGAAAAAACAGATTAATTACTACTACACCATGATTAACATATTAGCTATTGCTGTCATTGTTGTTTTCATATTATATCATAGAATTATTTGGGTTAGAAGGGACCTCAAAGATAATCTATTTCCGACCTCTCTGCCATGGCTTTAGACCAGTTTGCAATTAGTTTAACTTCAGCTTTGCCATTGCTTGTGTTTGAGTCTCTGTCACAGTCTCAATTTAGGTATTATTTCCTATGTGATTTTAGTGATCCTTAGTCTTAGGTGTGGTGCAAGTGATAAAAGCATATCATTGTGTCTTTATCTGCTCCCAGACTTCTAACCAACTGGTTTCCTTCCATTAACATATACCCAAGCATAATAATATACCTTAATTTCCACTTGCATTTTACCACTGCTACTCTACTGTCATATTTCTGTCATACTAGTGGTCAGCTTTCTGGAGTACAGATTGTTTTATTCCAGCCATATAAGCTTAATACAAACATTCGTGGATGCACATACAGTTCCAACACTTTATCAAGCTGGCCAAAAGCTACTCGCGTATCAGGTCCCAGGGATTTGACTACTGAAATACTAAAATGATTGAGTTGACCAGCAGTCTAAGAATGTAAATATGACAATAATTTTGCAGGAAGTCAGTAGCAGTGAGACATAACTCTAAATAAACTGCTACTCAGACTCTGAAACATATCTTTGCATGACATGGTTTAGAGAATGAAACAGATTATTAAGAAACAAATATCTTAAAAGAATGGATTCTGACTGAACCACAGAACACATTGCTCTCCAACTGCTTAAGTTACCATGTTACTATGACCTTAATAGGATACTTCTTGAAAGGTACAAATATAGATGTATTTTAAGTGTTTGTTCTACTGTTGAGCACTGTAGAGACAATGCTTGTGAGCCTAAAACAAAAGCAGCTACTAAATTCTGGGCAAAGCGCAGGACATATTACATAACTAAAACCAAACAAAATACTGCATGGAGTGAAACAAGATCCTCAAGCAGCCAACACAAGTTTCTCCTTCCTGCCATTACTCCTTGAATTGCTTCTGTGGGTTTATGTTTTGGGTAGGGAATAAAGTATGGCCAGGAAATATTGGGAAACTCCTGTGATCCCACCAGCCTGCCCTTGGGCAAGGGACTGCAAGTGCAATCACCACTCTTTAGCTCCAATTTTTAATGCAGATTGGTAAGAGGGACTGGAGGAGATTAGAGTAAGGATTGGGAAGATGACTTGGGCTAGGAAAGAGATCAGGGCATCCATCTCCAGGCCTGTGTGAAGACAGCTGAAGAATGAGTGCAGTGTGTACAAAAGTTTAACCTTATTCATCTTCTACATTTCTTATGTAATCAAACAGGGCTCTGCAATAGCATGTGCAATCTTGAATGTCTAATTAACCAAAATAGAGACACATGCTTGCCAAGTGTGCTTTTCCAATCTCCTTCAGCTCGACTCCGCACCATCTGTCTTTAAATCATAAATATATTAATAACATTTATTCTTTCAAGTTCTAATTGCCTAAGCTCACTGATCTCTGTGTTATCTTTGATTATTTTTTGACATTGCATGTCACCCACTCATCAGCTGCTCTTGATGGACTATTATAAAGGATAAAAAAGATATTTAAATGAAATTAATGCACAGTTCATTGGACACCTTATAAACTCACATATATTTCTGTATAAAACACATTATATTGATGCCCCACTATTTTGAATAACCCACAGATCATAGACACATATCAAGTTCAAGTCCACAGCACAGACTCAGTGCAGCAAAGAGAGATAAGCTGAGCAAGATTCTATCTGTGATGAGAGCTTCCAAGAGCAGAATCTAATTCAGAAGCAATGGTATCCGTTTTTTGATAGCAGGAGTGTTTCCTGCAATATGTTTTTTGAAGCCTTTGTTGAATTAACATTTAAATATTCAAGCAGTAAGGCCTTCTACAGAAAACTATACAAAATGAAAACTTGAATGAACTCAGTTCACCCTCTTCCTTTAGTTTTTATATTTTTCCTCATTCCCCAATTTGAAACTAAAGATGCTCATACAAACATTAAAAAATATAGGAGGAAGCTGCATCACTCAAAAGTTTTAACACTACATTGTTTTTAAAACACTTCATTTTTACTGTAGCTCCAAGCCAGCTTCTGAAGAGAGAAGCAAAGCAGGAAAAATTGGAGACTGAAGAATGCCAAACAAAATCCTCTGGGCCTCTTTATACTTTCCTGTCAATACTTCTAGGGCCAGATATAGCACATGACTCTTCCTAGAAAGTCTGCTTCTGACATGCATGTGTAAGGATATCTGCATAAGAGAAGAGGAATAAAAAAAAAAGTAGATACACTGAAGCAGAAACTAAACAGAAGAAGCTGAAAACAGAATGAAATAAAAGATCAGAAGGCTGGCCTCAGTAGAATGTACTCAACTATCTATATTCACTCCCTGTGGAAAAACACAGGTTTCATCCTCCTTATTCACAGAGAAGCAAGTGCATCTTTTTCAGCAAATGTATCCACTTATCTCCACGACAGTGTAAGCAAAATGACAGCTACATAAAAAGAGAAGAGTAAACTCTGCATAATTGTCTCCCTAGCTTTCAAGAAATACTCCTTTCATCTAGTAAGGCTGCGGTTTCAGCTGTCTTCCCCCATCTGCTTTTGGTGGCAGAGTTTATTCTGCAAAAAGCACTAGCAGAGCTGCTGGCATGTATCCTTCTACTGTTCGTCATAGCTACTGCTTTCAAATTGGTTTAGAAATTTTTGTAAGCAAGATCCCATATCAGCCACATACAAGTGCTTATTTAGAAGATCCTGTCTTATGAACTGGTGATGCAATATTAAAGAGAATAACTGAAGAAAAGCACTGATGGGTAAACATCAGTAGAAGAAACAGAAAATTAAAGAGATCATTGCCTCATGTGTGACACTTGCTCACATTTGCTGTATTTGTTTTGAATTATATTTTATGCCTGTTAAAAGTTTTAAAAGGAGTACCTTTTTCCTGAAAGAGAAACAAAAAACCCTTGAGTTTATAATATTTGAAAATATTACTATTATACTATTTTCAAGGGGGCCGGTTAGCTCAGTCAGTTGAGCATAGCGCTAACAATGCCAAGGTCACGGGTTCAATTCCCGTTCGGTCCCCGTGTGTTGCCTGATCTAGTCGAGAGGTGGTGTCCCTGGCGGCAGGGAGGTTGGATTAAATGATCTCTGAGGTCCCTTCCATCTTAGGCCATTCTATGATTCATATTAATAACTTATTCTATGGTCATATGTTTATTGTGGTATAACTAATGCCCTGAGGAAAAAAAACCCAAAGACTATAGCACTTAAACAAATTTCAGATTTATATCCTTGTCAAAGTAATAACAATTTTAATTCAAAGTTTGTTTTACATGCCTGAATAAGAAGACAACCAATGGTTTGTGGTTCAAATCAGTCTCAAGATATACACACTACATTTCGCATTGAAGTCTATACTGTTTTCCTCAGTGTAAAGTTTAAAACTGTGCATTCATATGCTCTTTTCTTATGCTTCAATTTCATTCAGAAAGCTATGGAACTGGATTCAAAACTATTTGTCCTCAAAATTAAAAATCCCACAAACTAAACCCAAACTTTTAAGTACTTTCAGTACTCTAATTTTAACTGCTATTTCATATACCTAAACTGCATTTCAGTTTCATTTTTTCCTGTTGTCAACAGCTAATTAGACCCTGGCTGATCTGTGCCTCCCTGACCCAGCCAGAACAGTTTTTCACATGGTTTTCAGGAAAATTCTGCTTTGACACAGTCCTACACAAGGTCTGGGAAAGTGCTGACCCAACACAAAACTTCTTCCCTTACCAGAGACTATTCCAGACTTGACACTTTTAAAATTTGTTAGAGAAAATTGTCCTGCCACCAAATAATAATCTTTCAAAGCTTCACAGAAGAGGACTTTACAAAGCCAGCATAACCAGCTCTGCATCTCTTACTGTCACGTAAAATGATTATGACAGTAGCACAGAAGCTTTATCCTTCTATAAAATGCATGTTGGATTGTTGGTCTATACAGGTTTCCCTAGAGACTTACCATATTGTAAACAGCATATAAAACAAATTCTATGTCAGTTTTAAAATACAGTGTAAACTGAAAGGTTCAAGTTACACGATTTCTTCTGTCTGGTAATTGAAACAAAGCTCAGATATCAGGAACTCAAAGTTCAAGTACCTGGAGGGACAAACCAATATTTCCAGATAGGAATAGTGATTTCTAGTTCAGTCTAGAGATAAGAAAATTGTTGCCAACTAAAAAATAAATGAAAAAGAGGTAGAAAAAATTATTTTTTCTTCACAAAACAAAAACACATGTCCAAAAGGGGATGTAAATAAACTCAAATTAGATATGTTGTCAAGGGCAGTGTTTACCAACGGCACCTATGTTGCCTCTCCTTCCTTGTGCAGTATGACATGGGAGATGGCTCAGTCACGTGAGAGGAGCAGTTGCATGGTTCCATGGCCACCCATACATGCAGCAGCACCCAGTTCTGTGTAAAAAGGGAGCTTCAGACATTCTTCCGTCTGGGAGCTGGGATTTAAGTATTTCTTAACTCTATTTGAGCAGGGCTCTATCTCCGTTTCCTGTGAAACATCAGACTTCTCCTCCTCATTTATGCACTGAAATTCCTTATAGGAAACCATGTGTGCAAATTTTAAATATGTTGGATTTAATCACTGTACTATTTAATTTTTATAGTTTTTAAACATATTTTTAAAATAGGAGTTTCTAAAATCTCCCCAATATACATTCTTTTAAAAATATTCACTGGGTTAAATTTTAAGTAGTATGAGTCACTGCTGCTCTGCAGTAAATTTCCTGATGCCTCTCAAGCGAAGTCACTGAGCTTCACAAGTGTCATAATTTTAGGCAGAGAGTGTAATAAGTCAGTCTCTTCACACCACCTTTAGAGCAAATGGAGAGAAACTGTGCCCTAAACTAACATTCAGTGGAACTTATGTTAGTTTCCCTATCACTAAGAGAACCTAAGCTAGGTATCAAAGGTTAGGAGGCAGAAAATTCCCCATAGAGTTCCTATAAAACAGCAATAAAATTAAGGGCTGAAGAGCTGGATTTCATTTAAAAAAAAAAGTAAACAAACACACACACAAATGCACATTGAGGAGGGCAACTCAGGCACTACCCTGCAATTGCAACTCAAAAATACAAGCCCTTTCCTGGAGCTAGGTTTATATCATATGAACTGTTGGTAGAAAAATGCCAGGTGTGACTCTTATGCGAGAGTATCACTGCGCCATGTACCAGATAATTCTGGTTGACATTAGCACACAAGACACAGGTACAACAGAAAAGCACATGTTCTGTACAGTTTACCAAAAAAGAGGTATGGATTTACTCATATATTACACACAAGGTTATTTAATGAAATGTTAAAATCCACACTATGTTATTGTTTTCAGACAATCTAGCTATCCTTGCAGGTTTACGACATGCCAGAATAACCTTCATCAGGCACTGCCATTGTTGAAGTTTAAGGCAGGGCCAGCCACCAAACTTTGAGAGACGCTCTCTGTGACTTCCCCCCCTACTCTCCCAGGGAGAGTGACATGGGAACAAAGAAGAAAGACTTCAAAGTTGAAAAAAAAACAAACTTGAACCAATGGGAAAAAAAAAAAAGAATAACACCAGCAATAATAATGAAGATTTCAAACTATATACAGATTTGTACAGCAGCAGACAGGAGTGCCTAAGCCCAGAGTCCTAATGACAGTCAAAAAAACAACAACTAACCAAACAAAAAATCCCAGAAGAGTAGCTGTGCCACTTTCCCACAGGGAAGAGAACCTGTTCCAACAAGCAGCACTCCTCTGCAACGTACAAACAGAAGACAGGAACACCAGCAACGCAGGAAGAGAGGACAAAAAGCCAACATCAATCCTTGCAGCACAACAGACACTAACAGCCCCAGGCTTCTTCTTAGGGGCTGTTATATACTGAGTGCCATGGGAAGGAATGCTGTGATTGGTCCATTTGGGTCACCTGACCCATCCTCTCCTCCCCATAGGCACAGCTACCATGTGGTCCAGACAACCCCAGAGAACTTTTATCCTGGTGGTCTCAAATCAGGACATCTGTTGACCCTGATGATCCCGTCTGGAGTAATGAGCGTAACTGAAGTAACTGGTTTTCAGATCACATTTATGCTACAGAAAGGAGCAGTTTCCTAAGTGATGATCTATACAATTATCTATAAGATCAAAGGGCCAGGATATATGTATTGTCATTGCAGAACAGGTCTGTCAAAGTGAGCACTGTGGATGAGCGCTGCTGAATGCCAGATGGCATCAACGTAACGTTAATGTGACACTCTTCTACACACGTAACTGCAGCTTTGCACTCTTTGAAGATACACGCCACTGATGTGAATTAGTGCAAATCTGCCCCCTGCAGTCACAAAGCTCTTGCAAACATGGCCTTCATGTCTTTCTTCATGTTTTATATCAGCTGATCCTTGTCATGATTCAGATACACACAGGATATATGGTGCAGATCTTTGGCATGGAGAGGCTGAGATTTGGCCAAATGGGAAACTTGCCATGCAGGACACAGAGAGAAGGTCACTTTCATCGCGAGCCAAGACTGTGAGAACTGTTCTAGACATTAGCAGACCTTTATGTAGAAGTTCAGTAAGGACAAAGATGCATAGCATACTCTGTGACAGCCAAAGTAAATAGTGCTAGCAGGACTCCCTTATTTCTCTATTTTTGTACTAGACATCAGAAACATTTGCCCCTGTGATGGTGACATACATAAATTCAGTGCACAAAACACCACCTTGCTATTCACTGGCAATAGTATAGTGCTGCCAGGGATCCTATTCTGTAGTGACCAGCTAAGCCAAAGACCGTTATACATTTCATTTTTAGGTATGTCTTATTAGGGGAAGGCAGGTGGAGGAAAAAAAATAAATCGGGAAACTCTTTTAAAATACCAGGAGACTTTACTTTTTACAACATTATTGGGTTGGCATTTTTTATCACAGCGTGGTTTTCATCCTCAGGCAATTTCATGTCACAGTACAGCAAGAATCCCCATTGTATTTTTTGTAGTTGGATCACTTCAGAGAGATGCTGTCTTCCATTTCTCTCTCCATAGCAGTTGTACAGGGCTCATATAACTGCTTATAGTCAGCTACAAAACACATACATCTAGTATAGCATTAATGCTGGGAAAGCATGGAAGTGGTTTAAATATTTTTAAATAAAAAAGAAACATTCACTGTGTACTGTCAACTTCAGAAAAAGTTAAGTTACACAGAACAGTTGTTTCCTTTATCTGATCTCCCATCACACACACAACCACCAAGAGAGAAAGCCAAAACTATATGATATGTCATTACTTATTAACTCAGTCACATAACAGGGCTATTTGGCTTGCTCATGTCTGTTCTGTGCCTAGAACAAAGCTGTCAAGAAAGATCTTTAATTCCAATAGTTTAGGGAATAGAAGACGACAAGTGTCAATCAAAATAGTTTTAATTCTTTACCCTGGAATAACAAAGTGGTTTCCAATAGAACTGCTTTTGCATTTGAAATTTCAGATGCAGCAGGGTTATTTGTATGGTATACCGGATTACCTAATTATAGGGTATAGCTGTTGCCAGTCTCCTCCTGAAGTCTTATTTAGAAAGAAACAGGCAGAGTGAAAAGCATTGGGTTTAAGGCTAGAAAGGATCATTAGATTATCCAACGTCTTAATATGTTTAGCTACTTACTAAGCCTAATAATTTATGAATTGACTTATTACATTTTCAGAAAAAAACCTCCATCTTTAATGCTTTCATGATATGTCCAGAGAATTCAACGTACCGTTATCAGATTAAGTTTTTGAACAGATGATTAGTGAATTAGGGCCTTTTCAGGTTTGAATCTGCATAATACTAGCTTTCCAGTCTTTATTGTACCTCTCCATACAAATTTATGAAGTCCCTTTGTGCCTTTCCCTTGGGAAAGTAATTAAACATGGAAATCTATTCATTACTTGGTAGCCTTTAAAAATCAACTAGGCAGAGTGAGCCTGTTAATTCTCTCATTCTAACATATCCTTTCCAACTCCAAGACATTTGTATTCCTTCCCTGCTTTCTGTCCACTTATGCAATAAATCCATACACCTTGGAGCTGTACAGATAGAGTACAGATATGGAGCTACAAAGACAAGAGAAACACATGATGCAGCATATTACAAAGTTAGTACAACTTTTGTCTCTCAGTAAAAATCTCAGCACATCTAATATGACCCTAGAACTCTTTCAAGAGTTTGCAGGATGTAATCCTTCATTCTGTATATGTAGTCTGTATTCCATATTTCTAGATGTGTTGCCTTAGTTTTGCTAATATTAAAGAAATATTAAAGCAGACCTGTCTTATAAATCAGTTTGGTCATCAAATAATCCATATGATTGCTACTTTTTGGGGGGGTTATTCAACATGACTGTTACCAGCAATAACTTCATACTTCCAAATCATAAATCCAAAAATATTTAATAGGCTTTAAAGGCCTTAATTTCTACATAGCCCCTTTTCAATAACTGTCCCAATTAATAACAAGTTGTCATTGACAATTCCTTTAAGATTAGTCTGTTAGCTATGTGTAATGTTTCTAAATGTGTCTTTAGATTCTACACGACAGAATAGAGAATATATAGAACACAGAAGACAAAATATAAGTGAGAGTGGGAATGAGAAAGTTTATTAAAATGAGAAAAGGGCACACACTGCCTTGTTCAAGAACAGCTGTTTTAATTCACCCAATCTAGCACATAAAACTCATGGATAAATGTATCGAGAATATTAGGGGAAAAAACAGTAAGAGTCCTTAAATCATGTTGTGACCCTAACAAAGCCATTGTCAGTTAGGATCTCGCAGCCTGCGAGGCAATGAAGTGAATAATAGATGTGCTCTCCTCCCACAGCTAACCTTCTGTTTTCAGGACTGGCAACCTATTTAAACAAACTGTACTTTTCTTATTATTCATATACCCAGATTTGCACTCAGAGATGGTAAAAAGTTAGGGAATATATGTTTTAGCAAAAACTACAGCCGCAGAAACGTAGTGCAGCCTGATACGGGACTGCACTTCCCAAGACATGCAGTAGGATCGAAATATCTTCGTTAAAAGCTATGATGGTACTGATTTTGATGTGCCTAGGCAAGTGTCATCATTTTATTCCTATTCTCCAGGTCCCTTCTTTCCTATGATTAGATGCCAGAAGGTAAAATAAATAAATCTAACTTTCATCTTCTCCTCCAGGATTTCTTGTAGAGAGTGACTTAAGTCTCAAGGTCACCTCCAAGTCTTTTTGTTACCATCACATTTACTTTAGTTAACAAATTACATGAATTCTATTTAGGAACGAAAAATTTAGCATACAAACAGCTTCTTCTAGTGGAAGTTTTGACTAGAATTCATCTTCCTTGAGATATTTTGCAAATATCATGTTGCAGGTTATTATCAGACCTTATGTTGATTTAAAAATAAAAATTCCACATGACAAAAATATTATCGTACATGTGCCTCCTCTGACTCAAGGCTAGCAATCATCATGATGGAGTAGACATGAGTTATGAGATTTCCATGGGGGAAAGAATACTGGACCAGGGAGAAAATGCTATAATCCAGCTGTAGCAATAATTCCAAGTAGTTTTCAGGCAGTGAAGTCTTAATAAACTTAAACACTTGTGTAAGCTAGATTTATTGAAGCAGCTTCACATACTGTGGTTCTGGTTTAGGGTTTTGTATTCCGGGCAGACCACCAACTGGAAAGATGCCTTGGAATGTGCACTCCCTAGTCCACCAGTGACTCTATTGAAAGCATCACATACCTTTTTCTGTGCTCTTCCCCGTCCATCCACCACACATATCACCAATGTTGAATGATAACATAGTTCAGTGTTTTATACTGGAAAAGTTAAACTAAAAATTAAATAAAAAAGGACTGTTTTACTCACCGAAAGAGGATGCACTTTACCAGACTTACACCTAAGATGGCAGATTTCTGACAGTTCCCACATGGGTGTGCCTTGGATATCTGGAAAAGCTTTTACAGTCCTCTTTATCCCCTTTTTTAATTAGGAAAGAGAAAAGTATGCTCTAAATTTTGTGGCTGCATACTTTGTGATGAAATGTCACTCATTCATGCCATCTTGGACTCCCTTCTTTTTGATTTAAAATAATTTGTTCTATGTTTCTCCCTTCGGATCCCTAGTATGGTTTCTATTTATATTTTAGTCATCTGCAGGAACTTTTGTCACCAGGAACCCATATTCTGCCAAAAATACAGGTTTCTTTCCTCATCCCTGACTGATTCAGAAAACTTTTTCCTTCGGCATCTGCATTTGATTTCTGTTTACAAATTTAAAGTCATATTATTTAATTTTGGAAGTTCTAAGCGTCCTTCCCTCTTTTCAAATATAAACCAGTCTGGAATTCATCTCTATTCTTTCCAGTAATAATTTACACATACGAAAACAAAGATTACTTCTCTTTCAAAGCACATTAGTCTTCACTATACTGTGAGGTCTCCAGGCACTCTTGGGTGCAGGAAGATTCTAGCTCAGTTCTAGCCTAATAAGCTATAAGTCATGACTGAAATACAATGCTTTGTGTCATGATAAAATGGTTCTGAGCTCCTTGCCTCTTCTCCAAAAATCAGTACTGTGATGAAAAGATAAAGAGTGTGACTCAATCAGTGCCTCTTGTTATTATTCAAAGTGGATGATAATTGAAAATTCCTTCAGATTGTTTCTATTAGTGATACCTTCAAGTCTTAATGAAAAATAAATGGAAAAAATGTTTCAACACAAAGCCTTCTTTAAGCAAAGCAGTGATAATGACTCTGCCACTCTCCATTAAATTTGTATTGGGCCTGAAAAACTGCTGTCCATACTGGCCCAAAGATATCAAACAGTGGAGAACAAGCTAATTCCCTCAGAAGTATGGCATTCTGTTTGGTGTTACCCTTCATCTGTAAGCCTGTATGTATGAATTGCAAGAATTCAAGTAATATCATGGTTACACTTACTGTGTTTGGGCTAATATAATATAACTCCATAAACTGACAAAATTCAGACTCACCAAGAGCAGTTCAGCCACATGTAAACTTAAAAACACATTCCTGTTATTCAGGTAGCAACTAAATATGAGCTGGTGACATATGCTGTGCCAGTCCGTTTTGTACCCTGGGTCTTTGCATGATTGGGCATGTTCAAACCTTTAGTATTCAAAACTTGTGTTTTTATGCTCTGGAGCTGGTTATCATCCACAAATGCACCATGCATCTGATTAATGAGCCCTGGAAGCTATACAAATCATTTAATCTCAGGGTCCTAAAAAGATGAAGGAACTCTTCAAGAGCAGGTGAAATTTAAGACCCTTTCCCTCCATCTTACACATGGCAGTCTCTAATGTTGATACTTTCATTTATTGCCTTTCTTTGTTGCATGAGAATGGGAAAGACTTCTTGAGAAACAGAATTACAGAAAGGTACATTATAATCTTTTCATTCATAAACATATTAAGTCCCATCATAACAAAAATGTTAAAATCTTCCATTAGAAGTCTGTTTCAGAATCTGGATTTACATTAATTAGGGTCTTCGACTTACTTAACATCATCCTGAACTTTGTCCATAGCCAACTCCGACAGACTTTTCAGACAGTGAATTGTGCCAAAGAGTTAGCAATTTACACTGTACAGGCACTGCAATAAAGATGTCGATGTCATGTATGATGATATGTGATGACAACTGTGAGACTTGTTTTCAAAAGTGAAAGTAAAGGAGCAAAACTGGAGTGAGGAAGGCTCCCCACTGAGCATTGGGTTAGAGACCTCTTGGAGAAACTGAAAACACACAAATCCATGGGTCCCAATGAGGTGCATTCATATGTTCTGAGAGAGCTGGATGACATTGTTGCTGAGCCCTTCTCCATTGTTTGTGAAAAATCATGGAGAATGGGAGAGGTGTTTGAAGACTGGAAGAAAGCCAATATCACTCCAGCCTTCAAAAAGGGCAAGAAGGAGGACCTGGGCAATTACAGACCAGTCAGTCTCACCTCTACGCCTGGAGGTGAGGAGGTGATGGAGCAGCTCATTCTGCAGGCCACCTCTACCAAAATGGAAGAAAAGAAGGTTATCAGGAGTAGCCAATATAAATATACCAAGGGGAAATCTTGTCTGACTAATCTGATGTCCCTCTATGAAAGCATGACCAAAGGGATAGATGAAGGGAGAGCAGTGGATGTCATATACCTTCACTTAAGTAAGGCTTTTGATACTGTCTCCCACAACATCCTCGTATGAAAACTCAAGAAATGTGGGACAGATGATTGGGCTGTGAGGTGAATTCTTAACCAGCTCAACAACAAAGTTCAGAGGGTTGTGATCAGCGGCACAGAGTCAAATTGGAGGCCTGTGGCCAGTGGTGTTCCCCAGGGATCAGTACTGGGTCCAGTTTTATTCAATATCTTCATCAGCAATCCAGATGATGGTATAGAGTGTACCCTCAGCAAGTTTGCTGATGATACAACTGTGCTGCCATCCAACAAGATCTGGACAGGCTGAAGAGCTGGGCAAAAGGGAACCTCATGAAGTTCAGTAAGAACAAGTGTAGAGTCCTGCATCTGAGAAATAACACCAGGAACAGGTGTTAGGGGTTATCCCACTGGAAAGCAGCCCCGTGGAGAAAGACCTTGGAGTCCTAGTGGACAATAAGTTGTCCATGGGACAGCAATGTGCCCTTGTGGCCAAGAGGGCCAATGGGATCCTGGAGTGCATTAAGAAAAGTGTGTCCAGCAGGTCTAGGGAGGCTCTTCTCTTCCTCTACTCTGATAACACCAGGAACAGGTGTTAGGGGTTATCCCACTGGAAAGCAGCCCCGTGGAGAAAGACCTTGGAGTCCTAGTGGACAATAAGTTGTCCATGGGACAGCAATGTGCCCTTGTGGCCAAGAGGGCCAATGGGATCCTGGAGTGCATTAAGAAAAGTGTGTCCAGCAGGTCTAGGGAGGCTCTTCTCTTCCTCTACTCTGCCCTGGTGACACCACACCTGGAATACTGTGTCCAGTTTTGGGCTCCCCAGTTCAAGAGAGACAGGGATCTACTGGAGAAAGTCCAACGGAGAGCTACGAGGATGATTAAGGGACTTCAACATCTCTCCTATGAAGAGAGACTGAGAGAACTGGGGCTATTTAGTCCTAAGAAGGCTGAGAGGGGATCTTATTAATGTATACAAATATCTGAGGAGTGAACATCAAGAGGAAGGTGCCAGTCTCTTTTCGGTGATGCCCAGGAATAGGACAAGGAATAATGGGTGTAAGCTAGAACACCTCAACATGAGGAGAAACTTCTTTACTGTGAGGGTGACAGAGCACTGGAACAGGCTGCCCAGAGAGACTTTCAAAACCCGCCCGGATGTGTTCCTGTGTGGCCTGTCCCAGGTGATCCTGCTTTGGCAAGGGAGTTGGATTAGATGATCTCTAGAGGTCCCTTCCAACTCCAACTCCCTTCCAACTCCTTCCTTTCTATGGAAGTCTAGTCTACTAAACTTATTGCTCTGTCTTTAAAATGTCTTCACCTACTCAGTCCAGAAAACCTCAGCAGTTTATATAAGTTCTCGGACTTGCAGGTTCAACTGTACAACGCTCTCATTGTGTTAAATAAGCCCTGAAAGACTGTAGAATTAAATTGCATTTCTGACTGCACATTTTAAAACATCAGTGTTGAAGTTAAATTTTATTGTGTGTAGAAGAAAAGGTACTCTGAGGATGAAGATCTGTGTGGTTGAAAGTCTACTATACAGAACCGTAACTAAGAAAGAAAAATAAGAGCTTTGAAGTATTAAAACTGTTGAAGAGAATGATTACTGAAAAGCTTCCTCCTTTTTTTAGAGTTTATTGTGTCCAATGAAAGATAAGGAGATCAATGACAAAGTAATACTGACTGCTGGTTGGAAAACAATATCTAATAAAACCTCAGAATAAATGTATAAATTAAGAGACAATAATCACATCATATATTGATTAAAAAGACAAAGGTAAAAGCTATAGATTGGATAGATTAACAGAGTAACATATAAGGTACTCATACATAAGCCAGTAGGTTGTTTGGTAAATGTTTATGTTGCAGATGGGAGGATGGATGAAGACACTTCAATTTGAAAAGACTCTTAAGTATACACTACCCTCAAGACTGGGTCAACTCATATAACATTATTTTCTCAATGGGGATTTTACTTTGAAGTGCAGAGACATTCTCTCCCTGGGAAGACTCTCCTATGCACTTCTGAAAATAATTCCTCAGTATCTGAAAACAAGGTATTTATTTGTACTCAGCACAGCTATTTGGGGAAAGCAGACAACCACCAGATTTAAAAAAATAAACATCAAAAATCTGTCTCATTTTTTAAATTATGAAATATGTTATGAATATTAATGATATTTTATGAATATGGATGATATTTTTGATATTTTATGAAATAGATGTTGCAAATTTTACCACTGAAGCACAATTTATACAGAAAAAAATAAAATACAGGAATGGAGATAGCTTTTGTTTTACTATGGCTAGAAACATTCTTGACTGTGAAGTAATGATGAGGGATGCAGATGAAAGATAACTGTGTCTGTACATGAGACACACAGAAGCTCTGAGGAAAGGTTAACTTCCAGAAAAGTCTTGCACCTTTAGGTTTGCAAGGATTATATACAACTGGCAGAGACACGAAATGGCAGTCAGTCCAGCATTATGAGTGCAGTAAAAGTTTTACTCCTACATTTGTCTGTTCAAATCTTTTGTTTCTTTTCTGTCATCAGTGTTTGATAAAATGTTTCAATCCTCTAATAAAAAAAAAAATCTAAGTAAATTAAACTTTGTTATTACGCACTGCCATGGTAGAAAGTTCCACTGAACACATGTATGAGCTTGCTTATGAGTCTCCAGGGCCAGCTCTTTAGAACTTTCAGCTTTGAATATTTAAACACATGGGAATACAAATTCTTAATTGTCCAAATACCAGTTGATAATAAATTAAGAAAGATGAGAGTGATAAAAAGATCACAGTAGAAGATGTACATTCTTCTGCAATAGACAGATGTGAGATCCTATTGTTAGAGAGCTATGGCAGAATTACTCATGGAGGATATTTCAGTTTTATCCTTACTACAGTACATTATTTAGGTTAGTTCAGACACTCTCCATTTCATAAGGGCTAAGTAGACCTCCTTAATGATACAAATTAATATGTTTCTGTATAACAAATAGAGTATGACAGACAATTTCAAAATAAATCATTAATGAAATTAATAATTTTTATCAAATGAAATTATATACTATACAGAAAAAGTACCTATTCTATATTTCATCTGATTTCCTGCATTGCAGCCTCCAGGGTAAAAATGCAGGCATGGTAGTTCTCCAATTTCTTTTTTGTCCTTTTTAATGAGAATAGGCTACAAAGATTTTTTTGTTTGTTTGTTTGTTTTAATTCTCTATCATTACCATCTGCTGAGATTCTCAGTCTGAGCCCTTCCCTTCCTAGCCAAAAACTGTGAGAACACGTATGGCTTTATGGGTGTCTTCATCTCCAAAAGGCAAAGACAGTAGGAAAAAGGGTGGAAACGCAGAGCTGAAGAGCAGAGCTGCTCCCTGCAAGGTGTAAAGACTCTCAACACTGAAGCAGGTGGCCCAGAGGAGCTCTATCAGCAGAGTAGGTAGAGCTGGTTTATGTCCTGTTGAGTTCCCTATGCAGTTAGTTGTAAGCAGTCGTCACAACTTATATTCACACTCCAGTTCTTACACACTGGTATAGCCATATCTGTGCACAGAATGAAAGCAAACAGCAAATGTGTCAGCTCGGATGCTGGACCTGTTTTAAAAATTTTGGTGGTCAGGCATCAGCTTGTCTTATGTAACCACAAATATGCTTGGAAGAAATCAGTATTTATGTTTTTATCGCTTTCTCTGAGCAATCTGCAAAGGAACTATGGAGGATAAACATATTTCCACTGAAGAATTCAAGGCATTGTGCAGGAAATGCATGAGTTATATGGGTCCTCGTACATTCTAGTAGGAACAGGGAGAACACTGTAAGGCAGAGGCATATTTACTTGGATAAATAGCCTTCAAAAGGGAGAGTTTTCTCTCTCTTTTACCACTCTCTTATGATCAACTGCAAAATATACTTCTTGCTTATGAAGCAAGATGAAAAATTGACTGATTGTAAATAATTTTGCTGCTGATAAGAAGTCACTCAGGATATCAAAGCTGAATGCTGATCTGTAAAAAGTTGCTAACAAACCTTAAGATACTGAGTGACAGGGCAATGACTAGAAAATTAAATTCAGTGTGGATAATCATAAGGCAATGCGTATGAGAGAATTCATATTACATACTTATGCACATATATAATGATGGGCTTTGAGCCAACATTTTCTACCATAGGGTGAGATCTGGAATTGAACCATTTCCATAAAAACATAGGTTCATTGCTCAGCAGTAACCAAAGTGAATGTTAGTAGGAAAGGAATATCACTTACACACATTAGAAACATTTAATATATGTTCTGTTTAGATAATGTGTTCCATGGGAGGCAGATGGGATAAAGTTCATGTTGCAGAGAATAGAAGACTGCTGCAAAATGTGCTTCCTAAGTAAGAGTGTATGACCATAAAGAAACACATCAGATAAAAGATACTAGTTTTGTTTGTAGCAACTGTAGTAATCGATCCTTGAACTTGTTGCTTCATATACAAAATGCAAAAAATGTCATATTCAGTGTAAAACTGGACAGCAATTTCAATGACGAGACTATTATTTTTAGCACAAATATCTTTAATAAGAGGGCAAAGAAATTTTATGATGCTGCAAGTAAGGAAATGAAGTGCAGGTAGCACCTGGCCATGGGGTGGTGAGAGCAGTGGGGCATGTGTCAGGCAGATACTTTCCCAGCATGGCAGTCACTCAGCCTGTCTTTCTGCACCGACCAGGTGTTGAAGGTCAGAGTTTAGAGTTGTTTTCTTTCTCTTTTAGAAAAGTTTCCAAGAATCACCTCTCTAGTCAGAGCCCTCAGAAGTTTCTTATAAAACTGTCTGGCTGTCTTGCTGTCTGCTGTCAAACTTGAGTGATGCCTTTAGACTGAGCCATTATCCACCTCACCGATCATCACTAGGTCATTGTTTCCATATTTCCTTACCGGTTTGCTCTATACATTTAACCTCTTTGAGATGAGAATAGGGCCTTTGTCATGAGAATAGGGCCTTTGTCCTGCATTTACATTGAACTCAAAACACAGACCAGGGCATTGTGACTAAAAAAAGAGATGGTCCCAGTAACAAAGAGAGAAAATTGAATTTTGCTTTATAGTCTCTGTCCAAATTCAGGTTAAATTGCTGGTGGCCTCGTGAATCCCTCTGCAATATGCTGGAGGAGAAACATTATTTGCCTACAGTGGTTTCTTTACAAATTCAAAAGTCTGGAGCAATGAAGTTGATTGAGAAAGGTAATCAGTTAACTGGAGTGAAAGATCAGGATAAGCACTACTGTAGCTGCTGGCCTTGTCTCTACCCAATATTCTCCATGATGACAGAAATTGCACAAAAACTTCTGAATATGCAAGAACAACATGGTTCTGAGAAGTTATAATCAGGCCTTATTTATGAAGCCAAAATATTATTTAGATTTTATTATATGAAAAAAAAATATAAGTACAGCTAAGAAAACACTCTTGTGTGGAAACAATTTTTTTATACTACTAACTTCAGTAGCTTTAGATCTAAAAACTGATGAAGAATGGTGATAAAGGAACATGTAGATGGAGGGTACAGAGTAGTTGGTTTCAATTTCAGGTATTCAGAGCATTCTAGGCATCAAAAAGTCTTTAGGACCAAACAAAAGGAAATAATCCTTGTCACAGCTGTCTCAAAGAATAACTTGCCTCCAGAAGAAAGAAGAAAAAAAAAGACAAAACACTGAAGCCATATGACTTCTGGGAAATTAGGACTGGGGGGGTTTATCCTCTTATTCATTTTATGTACTTTATCCTTCATCAACATTTTAACTTCCCATACTAATCTCTGCTTAGTATCTTTGCAACGTCTGTGAATCAAAAGATATCTTTCAAAAGTAAGGAATTGATCACTTTTATACACAATAGGAAGAGGATGTCTTCTTTTCAAAGGTGAGCTTCTTGATTTAGCATTTAGATTTCAGCCTAAAAGTTACCCAAATTAGAATTTCTCATTGAAATTCAGATATCACAAAATGTCATTGTCAGAAAAAAAATCCCACTTCTTCTGCTTCTCCTTTTATTGTTTTCAGTCCCTTGAGGAGAGAAATGAGGAACCTTTTTAAAAATAAGAAGGGAACATACCACAGTGGAAATAGAAAAGCAGGACTAAAGACAGATATAGCCTCTGATTTCTATTCTCGGCCTCATCCTTTCTCCTGTGGATGAAGTGGTTTGGCCAAAAATCCTTCTATGAAGTATGTTACTCATAGAAAAATGAGGTTGTCCATCTCACCATTCAGCCACTATGATTTTCTGTGTGCTACTTGATCTTCAGTATGTATAATGCCTCCAACATGGATTAGAATGAGGCTCAAAAACTCTGTTCTTATCAAAAGAACATGAATAACAACCGTGTTAAGCATAAATACAAAGAGCATAGGACAATCTTCTAGCTAGGACTACAAAGGGAGTAACTACAGTTGTGACTAAGGAGCTAGTTAGAAGCACTTGCTGTAAAATATTGTTGCCCAGACCGAACATGATAGTACATGCAGAGGTTGTGGGCTGGACTGCTTGTTCATCACAGGACACTGCACAACTGTGGTGCTGAAACACATTGAACAATGTAGAAAAAAGAAACAAAATTCCTTTGGATAAAAAGGCAGCTGTTTCCTATTTGACAAGAGTCCCAGGGCAGAACTTCCTTGCTATTCTATAAAGGAAAAAGTGCTGGCAATCGAAGATATAGAGACGTCTAATCTGATGGTATTAGTTTGAATGGTCAGTTAAACATAAGAACTGTGATTTGGGCACAGTAATCAATGTGTGTTGTGAATTACTCTGGCCCTCACCATAAAAACTTCTCTTCATATGAGGTTCCTTGGAAAGCAGTCATCAAGCTTACAATAAAAGAGCTGAGACAAATGGGTAGAAAATGTCATCATCACAATTTGATTTTAAACAAAAAAGAGACAGCAACTGTGCTTTGGATTCTTCTCAAATAATTAAGCTTAGTGTGTCACTAGCCAAATTCATCCATTATACCTCTTGCTTTTTTGCTATTATGCTCTGAAGTATTCTTTCTACTACTGGGCTATTTTATTACCCTGTCTTCATCCTCACAGAAGGTTTCTGTTGTTCACAGCAGATGCACGTTGCATTTTTGTTTGCACCTTGTTCAGCTGAAGAATAAGTATCTGTAGAAAAATTCCTACTTGAAAATTAAATGTAAAAAAACCACATGCATATTTGAAGTTCTCAAAGGAAAAGTATTTCAAGTTCACCAGATAAATTAAATTTATATACTAAATAAGTAACCTTTTAATGAATTTAAATAACCTCTCATGGAAAAGAGTTTCTTTTAATGTTCTTTATTCCACCAAAACTGCATTGCAGTTTTCCAGTCTTTATATTTACATTATTTGCAACTCTTTCCATAAGTGCCAGTACAAATGTAACTGATGAAAATCCAGAATAGTCATACAAATGTTCCTGAAAGCAAGGTGCATTTCCTAGCAATTTTTTTCTAATGCGCAATAATATATATGTATATATTAACAAAGCTTCATAATATAAAATATCTTCCATGGCAAGTAAAACTTCCTCACTTACAGCTTATTCAGATTTCAGTTACATAGACTTCTGCATTTCAAGTTAGTGCAAATAATGAAAGTAAGAGCCTGAGCAGAATGATGTAAATACAATGGAACAAGAGAAACACCAAAATTTTACCAACTCCTTGCATATGGTTACAACACTTAGTCAGTATATCATTAGTATTCTTTATATACAATGTATTTAAATAATTGGCTTGTCTGAACTATAGGCAACAAATTTACAAATTAAAATAAAATAATGTTTCACACAAATATGGAATGTCCAACAAATATATGAAAATAAAATGCATCTAGTAACAAAACTTTGTAAATCAGTAAGGTAAAAGATGTCTTCTCTGTCTTGGAAGATTTCAAGGCACTTTCTTGGCAAATCAGAATTCTCTCCTTAGTAGAAAGTCTGCAAGAGAAAAGGACATGCCATTTTATAACTAGTTTCAAAACAGAGGCAGGCTGCTTAGTAGAGTTCTGTTTAGAAATCACAGTTTCCTGTGGATTCTATAAATCTTAACTCCAGAATGCCAGTGAGTCTTGCCCTTCTGTGAACACTGATGAATTTTGTCATGACAAATCCTCAGCAGTGATGCTAAGAGATTAAACACATCGCAGTCCATGCTGCTGCATCTTAAAAGGAAGTTTACAAAGAACAGAGCCATGTGTATTCTAGATTCTGGGGTTCAGCAAATGCTATACTTCCATCTGAAAGGATCTGCACTGGGAGAAAGAAAAAAAAAAACACCACCAAAACCCCCACAAAACGGCGGCCTTGTCCATGGTCCTGAAACAGCCCCGCAGCCACTCCCCCTGGGCTCCCACCGCAGGGGTCCCACTCACTCCCCACCAGAGAAGGTCGGCTTTTCCCAGGCTAAACGTTGTTTTTAACAGGAGATGGCCACATCTCCCTTTTGTCCTCGGGCACTTTTGTACAGGAGAGGGAGGAAAATATTTGCATCATAGCACTGCAGTTCTTTTTTGATGCAGAAAATGCAGCCTATCTTAGTATGCACAGGAGAAATACTTCAAAACAGTTCTCAGTTCAAGTGGGAGATCCTCCATCTTCAAGGCAACTGAAATTTCCAATACTCTCTCAGAAGTTAAAGCAAAGGCAAATTCTTTTATAGTAAACCAGAACTGTGACCCTATCCTTTCTAAGCTACTGTGAGGGTGGTGAGTAAAACAGATCCTCTGCGAAAAGATGGAACAGAAGCAATCACAAAATCATACTAGAAATGCAGTGCTGTTGAGTGATGGACTTATCTAACGACTGTGCTGCCATGTCTATTTTGAGGGAAGACAGAGTGTCTCCTGACACACTTCACCCTTCTCAGGGAAATGTTTCCATTGGATATAAGCAAACACGAAGGCATGTGAGCCTGTCTTACCTCTAGTGGAACCTAGCTGTTTTATTTACTTGGTGGAGAAATGGGGAGAGAGGGCACAAAGGCAGCTGGGAAACAGATCATAGCTCTACTTTTTCCTATGAGGTTTTCTCTATTTTTAACAAAGTAGAGAGAAAGTCAGCCTAGATAAAACTGTAAGTGAACACAGTGCATACAAGCTTCTAACACTGCTTAACATTTAAACTCTCCCTTCCCCACATGTCCCTTTGAGTGTATTTTTGGCAAGCAAGTTAGAACACCTGGATTTGGAAATCACAGCAACTTTTGATCCTTTTGTATTTTAAAGATGGAAAGAAGATGAGATATATGCTTCTGTATTATGGTTATGCAGTCAGATCTTTGACTCATCTCTTTAAAGAAAAGGGGGAAAAAAACGTATTGGAATGCCCATAAATCTTTCTGGAAGCCACAAGCCATGAACCCAGAGGTGTAAAGGGAAACAGTTGACAGAAAAACCCAAACTAAGGAGGTGAAAGTGCAGAAGATAAGAGTGCTAGGATGTTTGAGAAAGCTGAGATTTGAAAGAGAAAAGTAACAAACAAACAGGAATTTAGGCACTTTTTTTTCTTTTTTTTTTTCTTTTTATATTAGAAGAAAGGCATTCATACAAGGATTCCTGTCCTTAGTCATGGAAAGGAGATCCTTGCAAAGTAATGAGATCTTTACTCAGTCTCTAGTTCAGTGCCCCTGATATGTTCAAAATATACTGCAAGACCTGAAAGGCAAGAGGCCAAACAGACTGAAAATAATTAATAAAAGAACAAGAGAAAGAAATGATGTCATTTCTTTTCAGCACTGAAATATTGCCATATACTTCAAAGCTTTTTCTCACAGCCACCAAAATGAATCCCACCTCCACTTGGAAACCAAATCAGCTAACACTGACTCATATCCTATTCTGTCTTTCTTATTCTTGATTAGTATAAATTGAAGTCTTGATACAGGAAGAAGTGACATACACAACTCCCCCAAACGCCAAGCTTGCAGTATTTGTCAAGAGGAGGTGGTGAAAGGAAACCATCTTTGAATAAATTCACTGATTTTATATATTTTATTGGCCAGTAATAACCACTGCAGTTTTCAAAATTGCTACTGGAAGTGTAACCATCTTATTGATATTCAAACAACTCAAGATGTTCCTTTAATCAGTGACAATGCTGTTAATTAACACATTTAACATGCTATTCATGAATAAGAATGGACTGATTCCTTTCAAAGACTGTTACTTAAAGCCTTTAGCATTGTGACATCTATATGTTCACTTTACTTCCACCACCACGAAGTGGTATTAACTTCAGAGAAATTCTCAGAAGACAATCTGGGAATAAAAACTGGTCCCAAAGATGAATAAAGTGACAGGGTATCTATGAAGATTGCACTGGCAGACCTGAGACCATGACATTCCATTTCTTCCATGGATTAAAAATAAAGCCTGCTTCTGAAAGGCCTGAAATAAATGTATTGATGAAGTCCTCATACTTTTTTCTTTCCAACGAGACACCTTCTTTAAACTTTGAATAAGAGGTCACTCGGTGCATAATTATGGACTATAGTGCTCCAAGTGACTTGTGGGATATTACAGTGGGCCTGTCTAAGGTATCTGTGCTTCCATATATTTCCATGAGGAACCATTCACTCCTTACAGCAATGCTAGAGCTTCAAGTTGATGAACTCTATTAAATATCACATTTCTGTATGCACGTCTGATAACAAGGTACAAGTGTGAAGTAAATCACTAGACCATTCAACAAATCAGAAAATGAGTGAGAAAAATTATACTTACATAGCAAACATCCTAGGACTGTGTACACAAAGGGCTCATTGCTAATCTTGTTAGCAACCTTGCACACCTTTTATAATCTATAAAACAAAATCACCCACAGCAATAATGAATCTCAGTTGCCAGATATCCTCAAAAAACTGCATAAAATGAAATGTAGAATTGGTACTAGAATTTCAGACTATCTACACAGTGAAACCATTTTCTGATGGAAATTCATTAAATTTTGTGTGCAAGATGCAAAATTAGATTGTACTTATCCTAGCCAGGGCTTTAGAGGAAATGTGAGTGATGGTAGCAGTTAATTTTCTACCATGTAGTTTCCTCCTAAGATGTAGAAGAGCGATTCAAATCCCAACCTTGCTTGAAGGAATTTAACTCATTAATTGGATGGTTATTCTATGAGGTCAGGCTCTTTTAAACTTTTTTATTATTAAACGTAGCATTAACATTTATGAAAATGCACGTTTTCCATGTCTAAGTACATCTCACCATCAGACTAGAGATAACAGCATCCTACGTGTTACATCTCTCTTTGGTGTCCTTGGTTCAAACGACCACTTGGTTCAAGTGGCCCTTGAGCCACTTTTGCCCTTTCTGATGGAAAGGTCTAACTATTTGATAACAAGAAAGACTTAGATGCAATTTTCTTCTTTTGCTTGAGAAGTATTTTAATAAGTTGTGTCAAATAGCAAAAGACTGAATCCTAACCTGTGTTCAGTTTGTCAGGGAATGTTTGTACAGAATATAACCATGCCAGCAGGTGAGGGAGTAACTCATCCTATGGTGGCTACAGCTGAAAGAAAATATCAAACCCCTCTAATAAGACAGAAAAATAACCCGAGTATGATCAGCCTTGATAGCTCTTCTAAACCCAGAGTTCTCGATAAGGTGGAGACAGCTCTAAGGATTCAGTTCTCCTTTTTAGATCAACTGAATATTTCAGGTTGAATCAAATTCATTGTCTGCTTTGGGTTTGGTTGATGTAAAGGAGAAAAAAAAAATCTTCTTTGGTTTTAATTGCATTTTTATTTTAAATTTTATTTTGACAGTTGAATTTAAAAACTAATGCTTCGCACAGTACTAACCACAATCCTGTTTTAAAATATAGAGAAAAGTCATTTAATTCGAAGAGAAATATTATGACTATGTTTCTTCATTAAAAAAGTGAAGCACTCAGGCAGTACAGAAGAGTCCAAATAATATGTATGCTGGACTCATGCATCACAGTATGCAATATGGAGCACGCATGGGATTTCTGTTATATGTCTAGCCTACTCATGTCTACTTAAAAAGCTATATGTGTATCTTTTGAGGATGAGACATGGATTTTTATATTCCAACTTCTAATTAGTGTGTGTATGGAGACAAGAGCTGCTCCAGTCCCTTTCAACAGCCAGATCCTATGAGGTGCTGAGCTTTGGTGAGAGAGCATCTCAGCTGCTCACAAAAAAAGTGCTTACCATCTTTCTAAGTGATTCAGACAAGAAACGAAACTATTTTTTCATGTAAAACCCAGAAAAATTTCCAAAGTACTCTGGTCCATAGTTTGTGCTTACACATCATTAATGAGACTCATCTTTTCTAATTATTGCTCATTTTCCACTCATTTTATTTTAACTGTCCATCGTATTAGAGAATGCTGAAGTAACTTCTTTTTAGTGAATTTCCATTTTGTTGGGGTTTTCTGTTTGTTTGTTTTACCCATTAAATAACATCTTAGTTTAATTTTTTAATCTCTCTGACAAAATTACATTCAGATCATGCTAAAGCAAAATCTCTGTGAATCTCATACTGGAATATTGTTTGATAAGAACTGCATGTATCAACAACAAAAATGATGAATTTATTGATTTTAAGTTCTTTAACAATGGGCATATAACAAATTATCACCACAAACTGAAAACCAAGATATAACCATACTACTGAGTGTTAAGAGAATGTAGAGAATGGTTCTGATTTTATGTTACTGTGCAAGTTACTAAGTGGAGGCAAAGGGAGCAGGAAAGAGAATACGGCTTTATATCTGCTTTCTTCATAGGCATGCCCAAGTGTTTTTTCAGACTGAAGTTTTCATTTCACTTATATTAGTCTCACTTTGATATGCAGCTGACTGCAAGTGCATTAATAGAAAATCTTTGTGTATTAGAAGACCTTGGGTTTACATTTTGTAGTCTAGTGCTAAAGTAAAGAGCAAGTTACAAAAAGGACCAGCACATCAAACACTTAATAGGAAATAGCTGCTTTTAAACAAGTACCACTGATAGCGCGATAAGGTACTTTAATTACTACTTACAGGCTGGTGTTGAGCAGTCCCTTGTGTTGTGATACAGTCGATGAAAGTGCTTGCTACACTCTGAAGAAAATGTGACTGGCCCTGTTTGAAAATAAGAAGGAGTTAACCAGAAGCTTTCAGTGTCACTGTTTTGCAGTGTCAATGAATGACATCAACACATAAGAGTTAAGTTCCATGTGTTTTAACAAATTTACATTTAATTTTTTACTAAAACTTAGACAGTTATGATGCAACAGGAGTGTAACTATGCTACTAAAATAACAAGATGAAGTACTATGGCTCCACTACTGTGTTCATCATCTGAATAACAGAAGAAATGGCCCTTGGAATGATGGACCAGTCTAGACTTGAAATTCCAATAATTCAAAGTTATCAGTAAAATTTCTTCTATGTGAAAAATAGAATGATGTAACTACATGTGAATTTCATTTGCTCAGAAGTCAGTATCCTATTGTAGAAGGAATAATGTAGAGGGAATGCAGATATTATTTTTAAAGAAAAATAAAAGTAACATTTGAAGGAAGTATGAATTTCTAAGCCCTGGAAAGATGAAGCAGCTTCATGTACTAATACTTCTAATTTGCACATAGATGGTTTATGAAGTTCTTAATATACAACGTGGGTGTTGAGGAAAGAAAAATGACAGCTGAATAACATCTAGGAACCTGATCTCCTGTTAAAATGGTCCTAGCAAGAAAGGGTGCAGATGTGCACAGGGCAACACATGTTTCAATGTCTGGATGTGGCAAATCCCTGTGTGCCCAGGGTGTACTGTGCTGTGTCTTTGCTCTTTTCAGCCTGTGCTGCTTTCTCTGGATATAGATTTCTACTTGTGTCTTGTACCTGTGTTAACATTTGATAAGAATATATAGCTACTGGTGTCCAAAACATGGCTCAAAGGTAACAAGTTGCCAAAGGGCCCTTCCATAATTGCTAATGGCCCGGAGAACATATTACTGATGGCATCCAAATTGGAAAGGAGAATAAGAATGTAATATTTGCATCATGCAACCTGCTTAGCAATACCGTCACTGACAGTTGGGGATGAGTTTCCTGTGATTTGGACAGAAAACACTGACATAAATGAGAATCATAGAATCAGCGAATGTTAGGGGTTGGAAGAGACCTCTAGAGATCATCTGGTCCAACCCCTCTGCCAAAGCACAATCACCTAGGACAGGCCACAAAGGAATGTGTCTGGGCATGTTTTGAAAGTCTCCAGAGAAGGAGACTGCACAGCCTCTCTGGGCAGCCTGTTCCAGTGCTCTGTCACCCTCACAATAAAGAAGTTTCTCCTCACGTTGAGGTGGAACTTCCTATGTTCTAGCTTACACCCATTATTCCTTGTTCTAACACTGGGCACCACTGAAAAGAGACTGGCATCTTCCTCTTGACACACACTCCTCGGATATTTATACACATTAATAAGATCCCCTCTCAGCCTTCTCGAGACTGAACAGCCCTAACTCCCTCTATCTTAATTGATAGTAAGTGAGCAAGACTAAACTTAATTTGTACCCTCTAAACTCAGCACAAAGAGGAATCCTGAGTAAGAACAGCTTGTTTCAAAAAATGCTACAGAAGAAGGTTGTGTTAACTAGCCTTCCTGTCAGAGGAAAGTAGCAAGTATTTCATGTATTTCACAACTTGAAAGGTCGTTCATCAGCCTGGTAAAATATATCAAGAAAATTCTCTCTGGATAATGGAACCAAACTATCACAAGCTTGAGGAAAGATTCCTCTCTATGACACTTGAACATTAGGTATATTTTACAGTACTATGTACATTTCATGAGATTTTTCGGCCACAAATAAGATTTTCAGCTGACAAAGCAGTCAACAAAGTTGTTTGCAACTTTGAACTGGGAGATTGCTGACATTTTTTATCTGAGTAATAGGACTAGAGAAGAAGTATGTAATTTGAAATTATCCAGGACATACAGAGATAACTTCAGCTTTTGTCACTAAAAAAATTCTGTGTCCCTTCAGATAATATATGGTTTTCTAGTTCTCTTCCCTGCCATCAAAAATAGGCTGTTAATTTTATTTGCGCACTCTGTGTCAGCTGGCTTTTCTACTTGAATTGATAGATAGTTATACGACTCACAATATTATTTATGATTTTTCCTATAGTCAAGGACTATTACATATGGTTCTTATTTGGCTTTAAAATGTGTCTACTATTTTTGGCATACTAGAAATATACAATAATTTTCTTAACCCTGAAACCATAAAGGTAATGGACTGTAAAGACAATTTTGATTTCCTCTTCTCTCCTCTTTTTCGCAACTTCATTAGCTTAGGATATTGTAACTCTTGAACTAGTACAGGCTAGAACAGAACATTCGAGGTTGATGGAAAAAAGGATTATGACTTGAACAGAACAAAGAAAAACAAAGTTAGACTGTATTTTAGGTAAACATCTATGGATTATAGGCTCTATAAAGCTAAAAACAAAAACAGGCAGAAAAACTCATCACTGAAAATCTTAAGAGTATAATTAAAAAGAAAAAAATATGTGGGCAGAAATTCTGAGGCAACAAAGAATTTTTGAATGAACATGCTTTCCTTATGCAATTCCAGCTAATGCTAGTCAAATAATTTCAGCAATTTTGATGGCAACTATTCATGCAGAAAATTACTATGAATTTAATGAATGGCTCTAGATTCAGGCCTTCAAGTACTTTTTCCTCTTTTTTTTTCTTTTTCTATGATTTAGTATTCTCAAAAAGCAGTCCGTAAAACTCATGGTTGTTTTTCCCTGTTGTTTTTGAGTAATGAAACTTGTTCTCTATTCATTACTTGGCTTCCCCAGATTCTTATGTTGAGCTTTTTATGGCAGCTGAGCAGTTTCCAAAGTTAAAAATGAAAAGAAAATGGATTAAGCTTTAATATAAGCAAATCTTTCTTGTTTGTCCTCCCCAGGAAAGGTATTTTCAGTATTTCTGTGCTGCACAGGAGAGCACAGTTGCAGTCTATACATTCTTTTCTCTCTCATGTGGACTGGAAACGGCAAGGTTCATAATTACTTTTGTTTACTGTAAAAGTGAAGGGCCAGCTGGGGACAGCATGTTTCCTGTAGATGCTATTAGGCTGCAGTTAGAGCTGGCTGAAAGATCCTTAAAGCTGTGGTTATCCTAAAGATTTGGGGACACCTCCCCCACGCAAAAGGGAGAACATATTCTTTCCTTTGCTGCCAAGGACAGTCTGCAATTTCCAGCAAAGGGGAAACGTATAATTGTTTACAATTCTCTTTTCCATGCCCCAAACAATAACTATTTCTCTAATTTTTAGTTTCACTAATCCAAATAATACTTAAAATCACCTACAGATTTGCTGTGTCATACGCTGAAATCTTCACTATTCTGAACTACAAAACATTTGGAACTGGAGAGTAAAGAATCAGTGCAGGATCTTGCTTTTGGCAACTCTTTTTGCTTACTTCCAGAGGGTACAATATTTTTCAGTTGTAACATAGAGTCCCAAAGGTAAGTGCATTATACAACTCCATATCAACTTTCAAGTAGTTTAACTGTAATCACATTAAACTTTCAGGTTTGAAATGGCAAATTATTTTTCTGATTCATTTACACAAATTCTTCCTTGTTCTACTTGTTTGCCTTGTAAAATAAGCATCCACATGTATACCTCATGAGACAGAATACAAAATGTGTTTCCCAGATATAGTGAAAACTTACATGACCACATAGGTCTGTTTCTGAAAGATACATGCAGTCCAATTAGGAATTTTAAATAAATACAGTAGGACTGACAAATAATATGAAAAATACACATATTTAAAATTAAAAATATAGAGTTGTTTCATTAAATTATTATTTGCCAGAGACAGCAGATAGGTGCTTACACAGATCACATTTTTAACACCATAATGCAAATTGTTTGCACGTAGTTATACAACACAGTATCTATAGCATAGAGACACATACATTCAGTACCTACAGCTATTAAACCTCTGTTGTAGCTGCAAATCATCAAGCAACAACAGAATGACAAAAATAAAACGATGGGGTTTAATTAATTTTTAAGTTAACTACATTTTGAAAGGTATTTTAGACTACATTGTTCAAAGCGAGACTCAAACCTATACATAATTAGAGTTCTGTAAAATTAGACAAGTCCTAAACAACACAATTTTAACTTCACAAATGCTAAACTTGGTGCAGAACCTAAAAAAGCTAATGGTGAGACTCTTGTGGCTACTTAGAATATGCATATGTAAGTAAATTAAGAGCAAGTAGCTGTCTTACCTGTAAAATGTTTTATGAATTTGTCTTTTAGACTGGAATCTCTTGGAAAAATTTCTGAGGAGAGAAGAAAAAAGTATGTAATATTAGAATTACGATAAAAGCTCTGAAAGCATAATGTGCCAAGATATCTGCTGTAAAGAGACCCAATATCGTCCCAAATTAACTGTGAAATCAATTTTCATTGTTGTGTGTTTGTTTGTGTCAACAATAGATAAATATCAAATGGTCATCCTACAACATACTCTATCAGACTTTCTGACAACCATTTCTACACATCCTATGTCTGAGTGAACTATACCTTTATAAATATTTATAAAATATTAAAATTAAGTTATCAAGATACAACAAGTATTTGAGTAGTCAAACAAATTATGTAAAATATGTAGATAAATACAAACTAAATGCCATATTCTGGGTTTGAAATAAAAGGTGCCTCAAGAGAAATGACTCCTACAGGTAATTTAGACAGATATAGGCCATGCGTATTTTCATCGCACTATTAGTCAAAAAATAGTACTCCTATGAAAAATGCTGTGAATTTTAAAATATCTCCTTCCATACATGGTACTTTTTCCAAAAAAGTGCAAGAGAAAATACAAGTCTTGGAACAAAGGAATCAGGCAGAACAAAAATTGGAGCTAACAACTCTGCTTCCCCCCTTTTTTTTTTCCTTTTTTGCAGTGGGATTGTGCCTAGCTCACAGCAAGAATTTTTGGTGCAAATAATTATTCTCAAAACTAGTGTATTTCCCCTCAAACTAATAAAATTACCAATTAAAAGCTGAATAAATTCGTGGGTAATTGTAGTTACTATTACAGACAGTGACTGTATATAATAGTTGCACGCTATATTAAACTCAAAAGAAATGTCTATCTTAGCACTAATATAAGGAACATTATTAACTTGCAGCATTAGGATCTCCAGGTGAACATATTTATTCACAAAAAAAATTTAGTTAGTGCTAATGTAATTTTCAATCTTTGTATTCTCCTACTTCTTTTTTCAGTTTCCCATTTGAATTACTTGTTAGCTCAGAAGAGAGCAAGTTCCCTTTCATAGTATAGGAAGATGTTGGTGATCTGCCAAATTAAATTCCTACCACTGGCTTTAGGCAATTTCTGAGAGGTCACATGAGTGTATTATTAGGCTGGAGTTTTAAGCAAAACAGCCCATCTTACTGCAACTCAGCAAGGTTAGGGGACCTAATTTACATAAGATTCCTAAAAAATCTCAGTTTTAACTAGCTAGTTTCCTTACTGTAAATTAAATACCATCCCTTCTCCATTAAATTTAGAATTTTACTGACATGAAACATCAGGTAGTTTAAAATTACGCAGAATGAAGCACATGAAAAGCCAAATTAAGGAAACAATCTGTGTGAGTTTTGAATGAGATGCCTCAAGTACTGACGAATAACCAAAGCTGGTGAAGGCTGGCATAGGAACAGGCCATTCTGACAAAGAACACTTAGACCCAGATCCTTTCAAAGCCTATCAAATTTACTATGGGAACAGTAGTTGCCTTTTGCCCTATAAAATTATGTAGGAAAAATCTATAATACAGTATACAACCAAAAAACCCAGCCTAGATGCACAGAAGGTAAAACAGGGTAATGGATTTGATGCTCAGGCAAGGAGCCAGGCATTGCAAGCACCAAATTGCAGCTGTAGCTGCGTCAGTAAGACTGAGACGGAACACTGCAGGGTTTGCCTCCCACAAGTAACCTACATTGGTCCAAGGTTCACACCAGCCCCGTTATGCCTGTCCCAAGAGGGAAAACTAGGTCAGTTGTGTGTTGGATAGCGGCTGAATGATCCTGAGTGCGTGCCTGGTTCCCCCCTGCTGCGTCTGCCATCCCTTCGGGCAGCAATCAGCTTTTGGCTTTCTTCAAATGTTCGTTTTCTTCATAGTAGAACTGCATTTGCTGGGTAAAAACTGGTGAGCCCTTAGCCCTTCACAAAGAAAACCTAAGCTCATTTGTATAAAAATCACGGGCAGCATACGTTACTGGAACACTTCTGTCTGCTGACTCTAATGGGAGGGGAAGCTCCGCCTGAATTATGAACTGCCCAACACAAGCACAGTCATTTTCTTTTGTCTTCCAACAGCATGGCCAAATCCTCCAATCTCGTACACAACTATGAGTCTGAAGTCTCAAAGGACTTAGTGTTTCAAAGGGTTGTGATCAGCGACACAGAGTCAAATTGGAGGCCTATGGCCAGTGGTGTTCTCCAGGGATCATCACTGGGTCCAGTTTTATTCAATATCTTCATCAACGACCTGGATGAGGGGATAGAGTGTACTCTCAGCAAGTTCGCTGATGATACAAAACTGGGAGGGGTGGCTGACAAACCAGAAGGCTGTGCTGCCATCCAACAAGATCTGGACAGGCTGGAGAGCTGGGCAAAGGGGAAACTCATGAAGTTCAGTAAGGACAAGTGTAGACTCCTGCATCTAAGGAGGAATAACACCAGGCACCACTACAGATTAGGGGCCATCCTGCTGGAAAGCAGCCCTGTGGAGAAAGACCTTGGAGTCCTAGTCGACAATAAGTTGTCCATGGGACAGCAATGGGCCCTTGTGGCCAAGAGGGCCAATGGGATCCTGGGGTGCATCAAGAAAAGTGTGTCCAGCAGGTCTAGGGAGGTTCTCCTGCCCCTCTGCTCTACCCTGGTGAGACCACATGTGGAATATTGTGTCCAGTTTTGGGCTCCCCAATTCAAGAGAGACAGGGACCTACTGGAGAGAGTCCGATGGAAAGCTATGAGGATGATTAAGGGACTTGAACATCTCTCCTATGAAGAGAAATGAAGAGAACTGGGGCTATTTAGTCCTGAGAAGAGAAGGCTGAGAGGGGATTTTATTAATGTATAAAAATATCTGAGGAGTGAGTATCAAGAGGAAGGTGCCAGACTCTTTTCGGTGGTGCCCAGTAAGAAGACAAGGAATAATGGGTATAAGCCAGACCATAGGAAGTTCTCCCTCAACATGAGGAGAACCTTCTTTACTGTTAGGGTGACAGAGCACTGGAAAGGCTGTCCAGAGAGGTTGTGGAGTCTCCTCTGGAGACTTTCAAAACCCACTTGGATGCGTTCCTGTGTGGCCTGTCCTAGGTGATCCTGCTTTGGCAGGGTGGTTGGACTAGATGATCTCTAGAGGTCCGGGTGTGGTGCGTTCTTCAAGCAGGGGGGCTCTGGTAATGGGAGCAGTCAGTGTCATGGTCATCACTCAATCATAGAATGGCTTGAGTTGGAAGGGACATTAAAGGTCATCTACTTCCAACCTCCCACTGGAGCAGGTTGCTCAAAGCCCCATCCAATTTGGCTTTGAACACTTCCAGGGATGGGGCATTCACAACCTCCTCAGGCAACCTGTTCCAGTGCTGCACCACTCTCATGGTAAAGAATTTTTTCCTTATATCTAATCTAAATCTATGCTGTTGCACTTTCAGGCCATTGCCCCTTGTCCTATCACTAGAGGCCCCTTTTATGTATTGGAAAGCTGCTAATAGGTCACCCCAGAGCCTTCACTTCTCCAAGCTGAACAACTCCAGCTCCCTCAGCCTGTCCTCATAGCAGAGGTGCTCCAGCTCTCTAATCATCTTTCTCGCCCTCTTCTGGACCCACTCCAGCAGATCCATGCCTTTTGGAACTGTTGGCTCCAGAATCGGACGCAGTACTCCGGACGGGGCCTCACCAGAGCAGAGTAGAGGGGGAGGATTACCTCCCTCAACCTGCTGGTCACAATCCTCCTGATGCAGCCCAGGACACAGTTTGCTTTTTGGGATGCAAGTGCATGCGGCTGGTTCATGTTGAGCCTCTCATCAACTGACACACCCAAGTCCTTCTCCTCAGGGCAGCTCCCAATCTGGTCTCTGCCCAACTTGTATTTGTGCTTGGGATTGCCTCAACCCAGGTGCAGGACCTGACACATGGCCTTGCTGAATTTCATAAGTCTAGCCTGGGCCCACCTCTCAAGCCTGTCAAGGTCTCTCTGGATGGCATCCCTACCCTCCAGTGTGTCAACCACTAAACAGAGTTTGACGTCGTCGGCAAACTCGCTGAGGCTGAGGGTGCACTCTATCCCACTTTCCATGTCTCCAACAAAGATGTTAAACAACACTGGTCCCAGTACCGATCCTTGCAGGACACCAGTCGTCATTGATCTCCACTTGGACATTGAGCCACAGAATCATAGAATCATAGAATGGCCTAGGCTGGAAGGGACCTTAGAGATCATTTTTTGAGCACAACTCTTTGAGTGTGACTATCTAGCCAATTCCTTATCCATCGAATGCTTCATCCATCAAGCCCATATCCTTCCAGTTTAGAAACCAAGATGTCATGTGGGACAGTGTCAAATGCTTTGCACAAGTCCAGGTAGAGGACATCAGGTGCAATTCCTTTATCCACTGGTGCTGTAACACCATTGCAGAAGGCCACCAAGTTTGTCAGTTTGTTTGGTAAAGGCAAATCACCACTCTCTGAATAGGTATCACTGACTCCCAACCATATCACACCACAACCAGAAGCAGGATCTCAAGTCCATAAAGGATGCTTTCATAAAGCAGTGAAAAAACATCATGACAAAACCTCTATGCTAGTTTTTCCCAGCTTCTAACAAGTTCTTAGTTACTCCAGTCTTATTTTATGTAGTACCTATCACCTATTAAGTCAGATAACATAACACCCTTTCGTATGCTCACATCCTCACAATACATATTAAATTCCTTTGACAGTTTCAGAAAAGAAAAACCGAAACAGAAACAGAAGAAGATAGATTGGCAAAGCATTACTAAAATCAAAACACTTGAAAGTCACACTAGGCAAAACCACAAAAGAAATAGGAAAATGAAAGAATAAGATGTGAAACCCACATGAATAGGAAATATTGAATGGAGAGTTTATTTAATCCATTCTTGCCTCAAGAACATGCTACATAAGCTATTAAAATACAGCCAATATATATCCCATGGATATATAGTGACTGTTTTTAATCAGCTGGGAGAATATTCAGCTTGTGTCATTCTTGTGCCCAAACTTACAAAATTTGCACTGCTCACCAGAGAGAGTACACTATTGTGCTATTGACCCTGGGTTTGTCCTCGATATAAACATAAATAATCTTAGTTCAAGGTTTTCTTCCTTATTTGCATTAGAACCTCTTTGTGTGTCCCTAGATAATTAGTCATCTGGGACAAAATGCTGCCCACAGACAGCAATGGCCATAGAAAACTCTTAAATGATGCTAGGACGGATTTGCTACTGGATCTTCTGTCTAAAATACTAAGAATATTTATAGTAAAATTTAAAGTTTTCTAGCTCTCCCTCACAGACAGAATGGTTAAGTTCATACTGCAAATATGGTTCCAAACTATCCATACAGTCATTTTTTTCAAGCTGTGGTGCTTCAAGCTGTGCTTCAGGTAAAAGGTGACTGAATCTGCATGAGTTTTACCCCACGCTGGGTCAAATGGGATGCTGGGGAGAGCTAGCAAGGTCTGAGCTAAGAAGCAGGGAGGAACAGCTTCTTCGGCTCCCACTCTTACATTTTGTTGTAAACTTTCCAAAGTTGCTTTAAACCACTGTTTTTAAGCTAACTCCCTAGAAAATTATTCTGCACGCTTTTCAGCTCTTATTCAGCAGCTGGAAGCTGACAAAAATGTTTCATTTTTCACTAATTTGGACATGATTACAGAGAGGTAGAAGACTAAATAAGCCACAGCCCTGGGCCCAGGCATGTGCTCAGCCTGCAATATAAACAGAGTTGCTTCAACCTGGATGAGGCTTTTCACCTTTCTGTGCCTTTGGTTTCTCCATATTTTGTCTGTTCAGATTGCAAAGTTGTGACAGCAGGTGCTGACTTTCATCCTGTGTTTGCACTGTCTCCAGCATCATGTCACCATAATTGTGCCTGGAAAAATCATGTCCTGCTGGACAAATAATGAGACCTGTGAAATAAGCCTAATCAATACCACAGTTTGTTGGATTGCGGCATGAAAACTCCATGTCCTCAGGTGTTACCACCTTGGTGGAAAACATCAAGACCTCAATTTGTTTACACTCTCAACAAGGAGTCTTTGCCTATTTTTAGCTTATTCAGAGATAAAATGTAAATCATCCAGCAAAAAATTACTTTTCTTCTTTCTATCCATAAAATGGCAGAAGAAAACTGTCAGCAGTCAAGATGCAGCTGACTCTTCTATTATAAACTCAGATCGAGGCTTCTAGAAATGTTGTTTTGATATGAAAATAGCATGTGATTTTTTAAATTTTTTTTTAAAAAGATCATTTCATGTTATGAAATTGCTTACAATATGGTATGTGTTAATAAAGTTTTAAATAAAAGTAGTATTTTGGAGGACAAAGCTTTCACTCTGTTTGTTCATAATACAGGAAAAAATCTTGCAGTGGCTGAAATATCATACTTCTTCAAATATTGGAATACTCTTAGCAAAACTGTCTCAAGTACTTACACAGACAAATCTCATATATTTGGATGAAGTTTTTCTTTACTAGAAACTCTCCACGGTGCCTAAGAATGGCAACTCTTGTCTGCTGTGACAACATCATAAGGTGAAACACTAGTAGGAGTAGGTTTGCATACATTCAGCAATGTCAAAATGGATTTAGTTCATGCAAAAATAAAATGTATGGTGATAAAAGTGATAGTAAAATCTTTAAAATCTAACACCTCATACGGTGTTAGAAGAAGAGAGTTGAAACAAGACCAGAACAAGAGAAAAATAGCCAAGTAAAGTGATATATTAGAAAGACGAGTGAATGGAATGACATTGCAATGCCAGGATGAAATTATCCTCAGCGTGTCTTAAAAACACACAAAATTTTTACAAAAGCAGCGCTTTAAAAATAAAACAACACCAAAGATATTCCGAAACCTTAATGATTCAAACCATCCTTCCTCTGCATGACTTAATTTATGTTTGTGATAATTCCTACAACTGTTAGGAAGAGATGTACCCCGTCAGTTTAAGAAACCCAGCCAAACAGGTTTTGCTCAAAATCAACAACTAAAATAAAAAACAGTGCAAAGATAAGGTATCCTAGTGGAGAAAAAAATGTTAATGTTCACTTTTATATGAGTAGCGGTGGTGATAAGAGTAGTACATGTGGTGTTGAGTAAAGCATTGGTATTTGACTAGTGTTATACATGGGAATCAATCAACATGAGCTTCTTTCTTTGGTACCCTGACCAATTAAAAGGTCTTAATTTCCTACTTTCATTATCGGCTGTGACCAGATTGCACAAAAGTTATCTCCGGGCCCATAGCTGGACAAAGATCTTATGTGCAAAATTGAGGATTTCCAGCAGCTTGGTTATGCTGGAAATGCTTTTTTTATTATGCCGCTACCAGAATGGTATTACTTGTTGTTCTGCAAACTATTTAATATAGATTGAAATGTTTCTCTGGATTCTCTTGCAGTGTCCAATACAGCAGAGAAACAGATTATGCAGTTCTTTGTTGAAAATGCATGACATTTGTATTCCCTACTCAGGGACCACCAACTGATTCTGGGGTCTGTCCAAGAATGCTCCAAATCCTTAAGACAAATTTGTGGTTAAGCTACAACTCAGTTCACAGACCGCTATATTTAATTCATTTTCGCTTCCAGTTTCCTATAGGGAGGCAAGAAAGAACATTGCTTTGAGCAACAGAGACCAACTCCTTCCATCATTCACAGTCATAAATCACTAAACATTTTCTATTATTTGCATTAGATGAGAAAATATCTACTTAAATGACATAATTTAAGTCATCTTGCCTCCTCATTTGTGGTTTTTACCACATAAGCTGCATTTCTGCTTTTGTTTTATTCTTTTTCTTCCAGTTTTCCATAATGAAAAGCTTTGTAATAATTTTTAATTGTTTTAGAATTTTGTTTGCTTACAGACGCACACACACCAGTTTCCTTCAATAGATCTGTAATTCATTCCTTTAGACAAGGGAAAAAAATCTATTTCTGTGCACAGTATTCCAAGGCGTCAGTGTTACTACTTCTGTCAAGTGACATACACAGCTCCCACTTACCGAACACTTTTATTTTGAGACTTTGATGTGTACATACTAAGTTCCAAAGGGCATAGATGGAAAGTGAGTCAATGCTCCAGACAGATATATTCATTTCTGTATGTAATACTGGTTAGATACTCAACAGATTCTTCCAAGTGCTATGTAATGAAGATTACAATAAATTAGCAAAAAATTGTTGCATCTTCTATCACTGCCTGCTCTAGCAGGTGAAAAAATTATCTGGTATCTTAATACTGTCTAAAAAACCCAAAGTCTCAGCTAAATCCCCAAATCAACACTGCTTGTATTCACAGAGATGAGAGCGTCTGCTCAAGAGAACATCCTGAAATAATCTACAACTGCATACCACTGCCATCTACTGAATGTAGAATATGTTTAATGTACTTGTGCTTGTTTTTCTACTCTTGAGAGTGGAGTTTACTAGGCTTCCCACTTACTCCATCTAACAGGAGCTCTTTCAGCTTTTGCAATATGAAGTGTACTCTAGAGCTTAAGGGTTACAAATAGAGTGCAATTAACAATTCATAATGAATGACCTGGTCAATTTATCTTCCACTTTTCCAAGACTAGACATAAACAGTATTCTAATCTCTTCGGATTTATTTGCTGTCCATAAAGTCTTTGTTTGGTATTTCAACTTTATTTATAGAGCATATTTGGAACACACTTTGTGATATATGATGTCCCTTATTAGTCAAGTCTTGAAGTGCTAGTTCAGCTCACATGTCAAATAAATGCTTCCACACTTATTTACTTGTCCACATTTGAAATAGTGCTTCTGAGGATACTTAAATTAGTGACTGAAGTTTACTTTCTATGATATTCATTCCAGTAATGTTTTTCTGATGTGAGCATGGCGAATGATATTCCTTTTAAACAGCAAGTAATTGATACATTCTCAAATTCTCCTATCTTTAGTTAAAAAATCCATATCTGGTGTTACACATATAAAATTAAGTGTCCTTTTTCTGTACCTTTCATCAGGCACTTGAGCAATAAAGTGGGCTGTGACATCAATCAGTTTAGAAGCAGAATGTTATGACCTCACAGCGAAAGCCTAACAGGCTGATAAAGTTTACCGTGTTAGTCACCACTGGCAAGAGCACTACATTAAAAATATCAGTATAATTCCTAAATGTGCTAAAGATGGGCATAAAAGGAAGCACCAGCTTCTAAAATCTCAGCCTGGCATTAAGTCACTATTTCTTTTTTTTTTTTTCTCTCCTCTCTTCCCTCTGAGAGTCCATCACATACAGTGCCAACCACTCATTCTTATCTCTCTACTTACCTATGCCATATCTCCCTTACTCACCCTCATAGACCTCATCTACATCAGTTGCTCCCTTAAACCCAGGGGGAGTAATACTCACAGGGCATTCACAAGAGAATAACCGCAATCTATTTGTTTCTACCAAAACTGCAGTGTTGCAAATACTGAACATTTTAAAAAATGCACAAAGTACTGCACAAGGGGATTCCTACAACAGATGACAAAACCAGATACAGTCACCTTCTACAAACCATAGTACAGTAAGAAAATGAACACATTAAAAAGCAGACAAAGAGCAAAGGCGTACTGCTAATCTGCTAATTCAACATGCCTTGTTTTTGTCTGCAGAACTGTACGTTTACACGTCCTCACAGCATTTATCTGATGGATGAACATTTGTGCACTGCAATTTGGGGTAGATTTAGAGTATTTCAGATTTCTAGTTCTTTACCCTTTGTTTGGAATGGAGTTGTTTTAGGGCTATTTTTAATTAAGATTTCTAAAAATAGTCTTCAAATAGTTTGAAGTGCTGCTTTTTATATAAAGACTAGTGTCAAATTCCACTCTCACTGATGGCTGCATAGTCCCCCTCATTCATCAACATCCTACTAATATAACTGCAGGGGAATTATGGAATGGTTTTTGGACTCAAATATTTTTCATCTATATTGTTATTACAGAGACTTTCAGGTGGGTACCAAGAACACAGATGACTAACTTTAGACACTGTATTTCAGTTCGCCTTTATTTGAATGATGGAATAGTAAGCTTTAGCAATACTCTGTTAAAAATAGTATGGAAGATTCTGCACATACTATAATATAAATAGTAATGCAAAAAAAGCAAGGCTAATGTGACTTGGACTTTTTTTAAGAAGAAATGGGTATCTATCTCTGTTAACTAATAATCAGGCAAGACAAGTTTTATATTAGCTAGGCACATTCCAGTTCTTTGAAAAGGTTACATACAAGATTCTAGGACATGTTGCCTGAAATAGCTGATGGCTGGGTTTAATAAATCCAATAGATTTATGCCATATGATTCTAAATTGTGAAATACTAATTTTAATTCAACAAATAACTACCTCTGTTATATTTTATGTGCTATTATCCCCACTGGGTCACAACTATGAGCACCTAAAGGGAGGAATTTCTCCTGGAATCCCTACTACTGCCACCATGCAGTCCTTTTGATTAAATGCTAATTCTTACCTAAAGACTATGCAAGCTTGTAAATATATGACTATAAGCCATGCAAAACAGCTATTTTACGCTAAGAAAAAATACATTTGTTTGCCATAATGTTTTATAGCTAACTCCCTCATTCTTTGTTTACTGCAAATCATTAAATGGAGGTAATTTCTGAACTAATTCAATTTTTTTATTACTACAGTACAAAGGAGTACATGGGATTAGAAATTAAACGTCTCAAGCTCCTTGTCACATTTCTAGCACAGGATAAATCCATAAATAGCATGCTACTCATTCAGCTAGTTTATATTGAAAGAATGTTCATTGTCTAGCTCCTTTATGAGTGTTTCAGACCATAAAACACTGCTGTTTTTATGAAAAGTAATTAAACTTTGTTGTACATGATGAGGCAGATAACTTTTAAAATAGTCTGCTTTTTTCAAGTTTCTTTTTCCGAAACACCAGAACCACAACTGTGATGCTGCCTCAGAAGGCGTTATGTGCACACTTGTACTCTAAATTTGTACTCATTTATATTCTGAACTTTCTTCACTGCTGCAGTTTTCTCTCCATTCATCTGTGGTAGAAAGTGAATGGAAGTGAAGTTTGTCTTCTTTTGTAAGAAAGCAAGACCGTCAGTTCTGTAATCCTTGCACCTCTCTACGGATCTCACAGGACATAATGAAAGCAGAGTGCCCAGGTCAAAGCTCCTGGGCTATTACAGCTAGTACCACGGCACTCTTGCCAACACAATCCCCACAAAGCACAACGTGTGGCAGACCTGCCTTCTTTCATGCAAGCGAATGGAGGTGACGTGACACAAAGTGCTCCGAGACAAACGTTTGTCTCTAGGTTTTCTTATGCTTCAGGTGAATCCAGTCCTTCAACAGAAACTTTCACAAAATCAAACACGAAGAGCAAACAAAGCAATAGGCATTAATTTTACTTGAGCTTGCTCTTTTTCATTTTATTATGCTGCTACTTGGTAAGGATACAGAAGTTCCTTCTTTTAAAGCCCAACTTTCTGACTTGAACTTATAGGACCATCTTTGAGACACCACAATGTCTCATGTTGTCCCAGTTTCCTACTCCCTGTGATCCACATCACTGTATCATATAAAAGTGAAATCACCTGTGACAGTACAAGGGAGAAGGCTGGAAAACACATCCAGAAGTAAGACAACAAAAGTAGGAGAAACAAACACTGGAAGCATTTGATGTTCATCTTGTATCACTTGGAGCACCTATACAACAATACAAGGCACAGTAGGAGGACACCTACCTAACATTCCTACCTTCACCCATACCTAGGTCAGTTCTCCAGAAGCTATGGAGGAACACTATTTTTAACTAAGCCCCTTCAGTAGTCTCAGAAGCAGAAAAGGTTGACTTGCAGTCATGGGATGGTGCTAAAAACCTGTTCACATCCATGGGAAGAAACAGCCAACTGCTGCCCCCATTCTTCTCTGCCCATAGCCCAACTCTTGTCCAGCCATTGCACTTTGACTTCTCCCCTCCTTAGTGCTCTGCTCTGCCTCCTCACCTTGGCTGGTCTCTGCTGAGCTGTGAGTGGGAACAGAGAGTGACAGGAATAGTTAGCAGTGATCATTGCTATGAAGACAACTAACAGCACGAACAGTAATTCCAAGGAGGCCTTCCTACCTCAGCAGAGAAATTACTGTTTGCAGTCTGAAAGGGGTTACCAGTCTCCATTTAAACACCCTCTTGAGGGCTACAGATTATCCCTAGAGTTGGTTCCTCCAAGTCTGGGCACTGGACTGTGGGAAGGACACAGCCTGAGGCTGGAGGGTCCTAACTCGCTCAAGCTACAGAAGCAGCATTTAATCATGTCTGAAGTGTCAGGATAGGCAGACAGGGCATGTGGAAGATAGTTTTGTCTGCTGTGAACTACTCAGATTTTTGAACACTGGTAATATTAACATACCTCCTCTCCTCCTTAAACTTTTTTTCTTTGCTTAACTCATCATTTGTGAAGGGAAAGTAATTGCTCGCTAAGTGCTCAGACATTGTAATTCCGTTTCTCAGGGAAAAAAAAAAATTGGACCTCGTTGCTGATTAAAAGATTCTGGTAATGGTACTATCATGAGCTTGGAGAGGCTGACCCCGGGGACAGACAAACTTGCCACACTCTGATGCCCTCTGCGGCGTGAATGCAGAAACGAGCACCTAAAACCTGACCTATCTAAATCAGAACATTTACCACAGTATATTTCAAATATGTCCAGAAACATGATACTAAGTAATTTTTCTATGCTCCAGTCATTTCTAGTATCATCAGATACACGCTGTACCAACAGTCATTTATCATCCAGCCAGAAATTGTAGAAATACATGCTGGTCTGCAAATTGGCCGTAGATCTTTCAAAGCATTTGTCTTTCTGCCACCCGTCTACCAATATCTCACCCTGTCTGTATAACTATGTGAAGGCTCTTAGATGGGCTATGGAAATGTACTTTCAATTGTACATGTAAAGCCTTCTCCCAAAATCTTCCCCTTTTTCCTGAACGTAAGATTGAGTCAGGTAATTAATTTTTGTTAAAACTAAACAATTCTTTCAAGCGTGCAGCTGTCATTGTCTTCCTTCTGATAGTTTTCTCTATCCTGCAAAGCCTTCATGATAAAATATGGCTTTGTTTTTTATTTAATAGAGAATTTTAAAATTATAAAGGAAACATGCAATAGTGTAATGACAAGAGAAAAAAGTTTTATTTCCTTTTATTCATAAAGGTAACAAACATCTCTTACGTGTTCATTAAGGAAGAAAAATTTTTCCACTAAAAAGTAATCAGGCTTTTAGAAGTACAGTTTCTCAAGGGGATATTTATAAGCTAATCTTTGAGTTGGGTCATAGGTCTAATTCTGAGACTGCTGGAGCTGTATCCTAAGACTGCATTAAAAGGAGGAAAATATATGTACATCTCAGTGTATCTCTTTGAAATTGACTACTGTCAGAAACCAAGGTCTGAAGCTGGAGTTCCAATTTCCATGGTCAGAGTCACAGAAGCCATTGTCTGAATGTTCTATTTTGAAATAAAATCCAACAGCAACTAAAGAAATGCACTTTGTTTAGAGTCTTAGCTTATGTCAACAGTAATAAAACACAAAGCAGTTGTGTACTAGCAGCTCTCTGGCTTCCCCAGTGGTACAAGAATTTATTCTAGGAGCTGTTGTACTCACAAAATCCACAGTTTTGAGGGCTGAAAGACACTGGAAGGAGAATATGGCCTGATTCTGTTTTCTTTGATTTCAATAGAAGCAAAAATAGGTCCTCAATCTGTGTGTAATTCACAAGATCTACTTAGCTAAACAATTAAGTCACAGCTCTGACATCTGATATTTATTTTAAGTTCTTCTAGCCAGATTCTCTCCTCTGAGACAACCCTTTATTCTATTCCAGTGGCACAAAGGCTATAACAACCGTGGATTTTCTCAGCTGGAGATTCTCCCAGTATGAGTAAGTCTTTACCTGTTTGTTCCTCCTTTGTACCCTCTGAACCTTCATCACCTTCTTATTCACAAGAATAAGAGGTCTGGCCACAGTCCTCATTCCTATGCTTCAAATTTTCTTAGCCTGCACACTTGCCTCTTCAAATTTTTAATAATCCAGAACCCACTGTAACCTATTGTTCAAGCCCCCCTGCTCTGGCAGGGGGTTTGGACTAGATGATCTTTCGAGGTCCCTTTCAACTCCAAGCATTCTGTGATTCTGCGTGAGAACATCATCTGCTACGATGCTAGTTCTGCAGTATTTCAGCAGCCACAACTGAGGATCTGTCTAATGCACATTACCAACAACATCACAGAAGCTCTGAATTCTCAAATTATAGGCCACTTCGACCTGTGTAGACCATACTTAAGTTAATCATATTGCAAGGTCATTCTTGAAGAAAAGACCCTCAGCCCCCCTCCTCTCCAACCCAAGAGACCAGAGGCTTAAGTGGTACCCTGAAGGTAACTTCAACTGAAAAATGCCACACAGTTTCATTAGCGTGGTTGTCGACCATTGCCTGAGTGGGAAACCTTGCGGTTAATGGCTGCTCCTTTTACATTATTCTAGTTGATGTACTCAATGAAAAGATCTTTAAATGAGAATAGTTCAACGGAAAAGAAACAAAAGAACAGGATGCAGTTTACCACTGCTCTTATTTGGCTTTACTTTAGGCAACATCTCAGTGTGGAACTGATCTGCTGGGAGATGTGAATCCTCAAAGAGGGATTGCCCCTTACATATGCTGTGGGAAGCAGTGAAATAACACTAAACCACTGTTAAGACAGCATTAATTACCCAAACTTCATACACCTCTTTGAAAATATGTCTAGCGGTGGACTTGGCAGTGCTAGATCAATGGCTGGCCTAGATGATCTTAAAGGTCTTCAGCCTGCATGATTCTATGACTCTATGTTTACATCATCAATGAATTGGTCAAAGACCTGGTTCCAGTCTCAAGATGAGATGCACTCACATCCCAACCTCTTATACCTCGTGCTTTGTGTTTCACTGCCTAAAACCTGGAGCTCTGCAGAAGAGAAAGTCCAAACATAGCCTGACACAAAATGCAGGGCCAAGCTCTTACCCAGCAGCATTCAATGACCTGTCACAAACAGGTATTTCAAGGCAGTATAAAGCTGCCCTGGACAACTGAAGAGGCATTGAGCTCAGAAGCAACTGGAAGCAAGAAGCAAGCAGAACCACCAAAGGGAGAGAAACTATGGAAAGTGTGTCCAGTCTAAAGAGAAACTAAACGTCTACCTGGGCTTCCCACTTCTTTCATTGTATCCCCTTTAGCTATAACATAGTAGTGCCTCTCTTTAGTGCCTAATCCCGTTCTGAGGTGTGAACTTCAATAAACACAACTTTCACTAAATAGCTACCTACCACATCCAACTTCCAGAGATTCACTGAGGTAAAATGCCCCAGCAAAATAGGCTCACAGCTTCACGTATCAAGATTTTTGGCCAAGGAAAAGAGTCAACTTGGGAGGTAAACAACATCAAAGAAAGTAACATTCAGAATGCAGCAGCCCCTTCTGATTCAATGCTTTCTAATCAGCCACTTTCCAATAATTCATTAAGACCAGCACAAAGAGGTTGAAACATTGGCTTCTCCTAGGGCTTCAGCCAACTGTAATGAAATTATAACAGGATATATTTACAAGGTTGAATTTCTTGAACTCAGCTGTAATGATGTTTATTAGTAATTCTTCAATAGCTGCTCAGAAAGCATATTTGTATTAGCTAATCCTTGCCTGTGGAGACCTTTGTTTTGCAAAAGAACATTAAGAAGCATGGATTTCTTTTTCTTCCTCTCTGTAAATCCCTGTTTCCATCAGAAAACGCTGTAGGATCAAGAAATAAGCCAAATATAGTGTACACACTTTTCTGCTATTACTATTAGCAATCATACTAGAAAACAGAACTGGAATAGATATAGACCTAGATTTATATATTCTGGCAAGTTTTACATTTGAAAAAGAAATGTAAAAAATAATTTAGCAACTATACTTTGCATTGCAAGCCCCTTGAACAGCACCACACACATATAGATAAGTTCTACGTGCATAATTCAAAAGCACCCTTTTTCTTTTCTTCTCTGTGAGAGGTGTGAATATGGATAACACCAAAATACATATCTATTTTGAAAAGTAAAGAAAAGAAATCTCAAAACCATTACAGACCCCAGTTTATGCTAAAGAGCTCTCTTTTTTTCTAAGAGAGTCTAATAAACAGGTTAGGATATGCCTCAAGCACCTGAAATAGGAAAATGTATGTCATTATGAAATGCTTGCAATTTTGAGTACTAAACTGTGAATATGTATGTCACTCT